>NC_085864.1:27730684-27733184 GCF_034702125.1 Engraulis encrasicolus | reverse complement strand
TCTCTCTCTCTCTCTCTCTAAAGAGAAACCGTGTTTTCTTGGCAGGGTCCTGCTGGGGATGGTAAATCAGAGAGGTTGTGACCTGGGAAGTGCTCTTCAGAGGGCGCGTCGCTGTGAACTGTCTCCCAGGGAAGATTTAGGAGGCCAGGAGGAGGAGAAGGATGGGAGAGAGCATGGGGGGAGGAGGAGAGAGGGGTGAAACCACTCATACTGTAGTACTGAGAGAGAGAGAGAGAGAGAGAGAGAGAGAGAGAGAGAGAGAGAGAGAGAGAGAGAGAGAGAGAGAGAGAGAGAGAGAGAGAGAGAGAGAGAGAGATTCTGTGTGTGTGAGAAAGAAACAGAGATAGACAGAAACAGAGACACACAGAGAGAGAGAGAGAGAGAGAGAGAGTGAGAGAGAGAGAGCTACAGAGGGCAAGAGGTCTTCAGAGAGTGCAGAGAAATTGATTGAGCAGCAGAAAAAGAAGACCGAATGAGAGACGGAGAGATATGGAGAGGAACAAAACAAGTCTGCCTTTTTCTGGCAGCAAACGAGAGAAGCCCTGGAAATGGGATGGCAAGGCAGTCATCAGCTGTCTACTGTACAGATTTTCAATATTAGCCCCTAAATTCAATTCTCATACCGACCTAATGGCTCTGATTAGCCGCATATCCAGCCTGTTATTCAGCTGGACGCGGGTCAATACTGGAATGGATACGGCGCCGTTGAGTACATGCAATATGAATGGGCTGCTCTTACTGACGGGCTGCCAAAGTAGGAGGTGGGGAAAGGACATCCGAGGTCTGTGTGACTAAAGAGGAGTCTGTCTACAAGAGTACAGTCAGACAAAGATGGAAACTGACGTTGAACTAAAGAACTATGAGTTGAATGCTGGGTACAGTCTTGACTATATATTTTATCTCATATAGATAATGTGGATATCCAGAAAATACACCTACTAAACTTCAGGCGTATACAGTACATGACATTGAATGGCAGGCAGTGTGACTGTTGGTCAGAAGAACATGCTCTTACTTTTGCGTTTAAATGCACGTTGAGTCAGGGGCGGAGCTATAGGGAGGGCGAGCAGGGCACTTGCCCCTGGGCCCAGGGCCCTCCCGTATTGGTGGTGGGGGCCCTATTGTGAGCTTGGCAAGCTGTATAGGGGGCCCTATAAGTGTCCTGCCCAGGGGCCCTGTGTGCAATTGTTCCGCCACTGCGTTGAGTATATCGCAGTAGCGGAGAATTCCAGATGGCCTTCTTATCAAGTCAACCATCACTGAGTCTACATTGCCATTTGAAACGCTGTCTAGTGATGTCTCCACAGAGGCCACACACATACACATACACATACACATACACATACACATACACATACACATGCACATACACATAGGGTCCATTTCATTATCCAAACTCCCATCCTCGACTTGTGCTTGTGGCCTAACGCTTCACTGACGCCCCAAACTCAGTTTCCCCACCGTCAGCTTCAGCACAACTTTTGGGGCACTTTTCCTCATTCAACATCCCAACTGCAAATCAGAATGAGAAAATGGCCACTGATTACAGTTTTAGGAGATAGTCAATGAAACATCTATCGTCAATGACTTTTTGCAACGTCATCACAAGGCCACAAGCACAAGGGATGACCGGAGTTAGGAAAATGGAATGAACCCAAAGAGCTATTCAACATCCTGCAAATGAGAAAATGGCCATTATACAATAGTTGGATCCGGTCGAATTATTTCACACTTCCTGACTGGACGAGAGGCGTTCTACACGTCACTAGGAGTGAGGGTATTCCCCAACACTCTATGAATGACTCTTCACATCTAATAATCACTCCAAGACCAAAGATACAAAGTAACCGTTACACCAAAATTCCATTCCATCGTTCCACGAAATACATACATAAACAAGCGAGAGGTAATCGAGGAATTGACAGGTAGCCTAGTGAAGAGAAAAGAATAGCTATGGACGAGTTTATTATCAATTTCAGCCTGCGGCTTCGTGCCTGTGGCGAATCACACCCGTGAGGGTATTCCAGAACAACCTCACTCCCACTCGTGTCATATTGCTTAATTGAATTATGGTTTTGCGAGATATTGAATGAAAATTCTATTATCAATGATGCTTTGCAATGTCATCACTAGGCCGGCCGTAAGCACAAGGGAGAACGGAGGTTAGGCTATAATGGAACGAACCCAAGGAGCCGTGCCCAGGCAGGCCGGGCACTTCCTGCTAATTATCCTCCATCTTGTCTGGTGGCACTAACACGGTCAGACAAATCTCTCTCTGACACAAACAAATCTAGCCGGCGCTGTGGGTGCCGTGACGTGACGTGACCGCAGCAGACTGTCTGGGCCACCTACAGTACCTCACAACCTGTCCTGCCCACAAAAAGAATAACGAGACAATAATGACACAATGTCCAACTGCCAAAGAAAAACAAATGTTCCCTCTTTCATTAAAGAACTCAATGAAAGTCAAAATCAAGGATGCAGTCAGGCATTTTTCCCA
>NC_085864.1:27640684-27728184 GCF_034702125.1 Engraulis encrasicolus | reverse complement strand
GAGAGAGAGAGAGAGAGATGAGAGAGAGATGAGAGATGAGAGTGACAGACATGATGAGAATGAGAGAGGAGAGTAAGCGGTCAGGGTGTCAGACTTGTAACCCAAAGGTTGCCGGTTCGACTCCCGACCCGCCAGGTTGGTGGGGGGAGTAATTAACCAGTGCTCTCCCCCATCCTCCTCTATGACTGAGGCACCTTGAGCATGGTACCGTTCCGCCGCACTGCTCCCTTTCAGGCGCCATTCAGAGCTGCCCCCTTGCACAGGCAGCTGCCCCCAGGCATAAAGGCAGTTTTGTTGTGTGCAGTGTTCACTTGTGTGCTGTGGAGGGCTGTGTCACAATGACAATGGGAGTTTGAGTTTCCCAGTTGGGCTTTCACTTTTCACTGGATTGGGCATCAAGCTTCCCTGCCTCAACGCCAGGGGGAGCTAGTGAGCTCTGAAAGCAACACAGGGCTCTTTGCATGGTGGCCCGACTCCAAGTGGCACTCCACATTAGAGCAACCACACAATCCCCACTACACACAGAAAAAAAACTCTTGCTACCCCCTCTTCTGTGCTTGGGAACTTCAGTGAAGAGGCAAAAGTTGTCTCTCTTTTGAGTTCAACTCCTTCGGAGTGTATGCGTGTGTGTGTGTGTGTGTGACACACAAGCAGTGTCAACAGTGATGGGTCATTTTGGCTTCCAAGGGTAGAAAACCTAACAGCACAGCTAGTGAAGTTGTGCAGCAAGTTGTAAAGTACTAACTAACTACACCTTATTAGTCAGCACCAGCTGACTCGGGACAGTGATTAAGGAAACTTATAATCTTACATATTGGCCCTTTAATGACAAAAAAATACTGAATACTAGGGCCTTTGGACCCAAATCCCATGGACTCCCACCCAGTTAAAACTGGATGATAGTATGCTTATATGATAACTTCTACAGTATATGATACTATATGAGAAACCACACCCACCATATGATTACTTTCATATGATACTATATGATACTACATCCACTCCGTTTATGATATAACACCACTGTGGGACAGGGAGGTGGAGAGAGAGACAGCACTGTGGGAGGTGCTAGGGTTGAGACTGCAACTGTGTTGCTGCAGGTGAAAGGATCTGCTGTCACAGTGGCCTTACATGAGGAGGGTAGCACGAGAGAAAGAAAGAAAGGAAGAGACAGAAAGAAAGAATGAAAGAAAGAAAGAAAGAAAGAAAGAGACAGACAGAGAGAGAGAGAGAAAGAGAGAGAGAGAGAGAGAGAGAGAGAGAGAGAGAGAGAGAGAGAGAGAGAGAGGGAGAGAGAGAGAGAGAGAGAGAGAGAGACAGAGAGAGAGAGAGAGAGAGAGAGAGAGAGAGAGAGAGAGAGAAAAATAGAGTGGGAACGAGGATCTCTAATTCCTTGACAAAACTATTGCATACCAGTCATCATAACAACAGTTTAGGATTGCAGAGAGGGGACTGTGTGTGTGTGTGTGTGTGTGTGTGTGTGTGTGTGTGTGTGTGTGTGTGTGTGTGTGTGTGTGTGTGTGTGTGTGTGTGTGTGTGTGTGTGTGTGTGTGTGTGTGTGTGTGTGTGTGTGTGTGTCCGCGTGCGCGCATGTGTGTGTTGAGCTTAGGATATGCGCGTGTCTGTTTGTGTGTATGGGTTTTGTGAGAAAGAGCGTGTTTGTGGAGAAGAAGCCATACGATATCTTGGGAAATATAACCGTGACATTATCGAGTTATCTGATTAAAAAGGCTTGGCAACAAGTGGAATCAACAACAAGTGGAGTTTCCTGGAGATGCAAGGACCTCAGAGAGAAGACGGGGATGAAAAGATCCATCGAAAACAATAACAGCCAGTCAGTCAATATGGGCCTGATTAGCAAATGCTACAGAGGCCTGTTCCAGAGCGATGGGAGATATCTTCCTCTCTGGAAACCGCAAACATGACGACAGGAAACAACAGAGATGGGAGATGGGAGATGGGAGGGGGGTGGTCTTCTTTTCCCAGGCCTTAAGTGCTTCTCCCATGCTGTACATCTCTAGCTCAAGCACAGGCGCAGTCTCTTGTCCTCTGTCTCTCTCTCTCTCTCTCTCTCTCTGGCACAGACATATGTAACAGCTCTCCCTTTCCCACTGTAAAATCACACACACGGACACACAAAAGCACATGCGCATATGCACACATGCGCATATGCAAACATGCGCGCGCACACACACACACGCACACGCACACGCACACGCACACAAACACACACACACACTTCACAATAAGACCCAGCCCTTGCAAAAATTCCACCATTAAAAACTCAAAGTGCTCTGCTTTGTCAGACTGGGTATAATTTTCTGCTTCTTTTTTTTACTTTGCGATGGGGAGAGGGGGGCTACACAGCATACTGCACTGCAGCTAACATCTGTGCTGGAGTGTTTTGAGAGCCTGCCATGAGCTCACTCCCAATTGCCAGAAATCGCCAACTCTCGCTTGGCTCTGGGGTCCCCCGACTTACGAGAAAAGCCACGCCGCCACACCACCCAACAACACCTGAGTGCCATGTTCGCCTCGCTGACTTCCTGCCAAGGCCCAACTACTTCCCCCCCTCCCTTCCCTCCTCCGCCCTAATGCCCATAAATGACGTTTTTCTCCAACACTCCACTCACTCAGATAAGAGTTCATCGATTAAAGTCGTTCCAAGAAAGGGATTTGGGCAGTTTAGTTTCTGAAAAGGGTCAATCTTTTCCATCTGATTGTTCGCTAAATCATCAGAGGCTGGGGACCATAAATAGCTAGCCTATGAAAAAACTAATTGGATGGGAGAGTTGAATGGGCATAGTCGTGCTGTGTTGGACATTGGCTGAGTCTGTGACTCCTGCAACACAGAGTGGCTGTTAAACATAGTATGAATGCCATTGCCCAGCCATGGCTTAGTCGGCTGGGCACTGGACAGCTACGTGGGCGACCTGGGTTCGATTCCCAACTCAGGGCATTTCCCGATACTCCCCCCTCTCTCCCTCCCACTCGTTTCCTGTCCCACTCTTCACTGTCCTGTCTAAATAAAGTTGAAAAACCGTATGTATGTATGAATGCCATCCTGTGGTGAAGTGGGCAGTCTTGGCCTAACAGAGTCCTGCAATCGGAAAGTTGCTGATACGCATCCTATTTCATCTATGGCCTTGATCAAGGCACCTACTGTATAAGTCCCACATAGTACCTTCAATGACTGTAACCAATACCCTGAACCCACCATGAAGCCCATGAAGAAGTTCTGGGGTCATCCCATATGGGCCTGTCCTAGGTATGAGGTATAATATATTGAATTTGTACCGTACCGAACAGACCTGTACCGAACAGAACAGTGCTGTACTGAAAGGTAGATTAACAGGCTACTCTGTTTATGTTTTTTACATTATGCAGCCACTACATCCAGTGGCTCTTTGATATGCAGAACGCAGAGAGAGTGTGCAAGAAAAAAACAGGTGTAGGGGTTTGTTCTTAGTGAGTATGGAGTTTCCGAACTAAAGGAGAAGTTAATGTATTTCCCTTTTTTCGTTTGTATTTTGACAATATTTTAGTGAAATAAAGAAAGTGCTGAGGAAGAAAATGCTTTTTCCATCTTGTACCCTTATACTGTACCAAAAATGTACCGAACCGTGACCCTAAAACCAAAGTGCGTACTACCGAACCCTGATCGTTCTATACTAGCCTGTCCTGATACCCATCAGCCAACAACCAGATAAATAATTCGCTGTGCATTTAACTTAAATGCCATGCCGGAAATTCCTCCAGTTGTCTCCCTCGCTCCATCTCTCTCTCTCTCTCTCTCTCTCTCTCTCTCTATCTCTCTCTGTCTCTCCCCTCTGCTTTAGTCCAGCTATCTCTTTCCTCCTCCCTGTGTGTCTCTCCTCCCTTCTCTTCCACTGTTTCCTTTCTTGTTCCCGTTCTCATTCCTCCGTTTTGCCCTCTGTCCCTCTTCTCCTGCCCCCTCCTTCTTCTGTCGTTCTTCCCCATCGTCCTCCCATGAGAAAAGGGCCACGCTATTTTTAGTTCCACTCACACACAAAATAACAGAGAATTTTGGAGGGAATGTGTCCCAGCTGTACTGTATTCCTCCTCTTGTTTTTCCTTCCTCGTTGGAGCGCATTTTCTCTTCCCTCCATTCTCTCTTTCCCTCGATCGCTTGCCGGCGTATCTCCTCCACAGAGTTTTGCAGTGGGCCTATCTTGTCATCAGTATGCCTCTCTCAGACACTCAGTGCAACCCCCAAAAATCTGACTCACTTCTCCTCCATAGCCGTCCTGTTTCAAATTACAGCAGGTTATACAGATTGGACTGTGAGTGACACACACACACACACACACACACACACACACACACACACACGTACACACACACACACACGTACACACACACACACACACACACACACACACACACACACACACACACACACACACACAGACACACACACACACACACACACACACGGTCCAATCACTGCCAATACAAACAAACAGACTCACAATATACAGTGTAAGCCACTAGATAGGATTTGGACCCACAAGCACACACAGTCACAAGGCCACACAGTCACAAATCCATGGAGTCAAGCCTTCTACACTGACCAGTGTGTTAATAGAATACACACACACACACACACACACACACACACACACACACACACACACACACACACACACACACACACACACACACACACACACACACACACACACACACACACACACACACACACACACACACACACACACACACACACACACACACACACACACACACACACACACACACACACACACAGTTTAAAAGATTAACCTCAGCATTACAAACAGCCCAAATCTTCACATTTTTACTAACTGCCTGCTCCATAAGTCTGTGTAAGCTTTATTAAGCCACAATAAAGCTGCACATGTGTCAGTTTTTTTTTATTTTGGTCACAATGGATTGAGTCAGAAAACATTAACTTGTAAAAAAAAAGATCATTAGAAAACGGGAATGGGGGGACGGGGGGGGTGGGCGCTGTGGCGCAGCGCGCTAAGCCCCCCCACATTTGGGCTTGCATGCCCACAGGGACCCCGGTTCGAGTCCGGCTGGGGTCATTTCCCATTCCCACCCCGTCTCTCTGTCCCACTCACTTCCTGTCACCATCTCAGACTGTCCTATCAAATAAAGGCATAAAAAGCGCCTAAAATATATATATTTTTAAAAGAAGACGGGAATTAAAAAAACAAGTTTCTGAAAAGTGCTTGTTAGGTCACACTTTGAAAAGCAATTGGCTGAGGGGGCAGTTCTGCCTCTTGGGTTCTGTCAGGCAATTAGGCTACACCTCACTAAATTTCACTGAGCCTGTGAATTTTTCATTTCATTTCCTTCTGCAATGGCCGACTGACAAATTTAACACGAGGCTGAAGAGGTGTGAGACGCCTGGTTAGGTTTTTCCACAAATGATTTAAGTCTCCGCCGTCTACACTACAGTAATCGGTCCGTTTTTTTCTGTTTCCATGACAACACTGCTAGACAGGAAGTGAACACAAGGATACAACAACTAAGCGCGATTTCGGAGGAAGACACACAGGTCGATGCCAAATCAGATTCCCTTTCAATTTCAATGTTACTTTTACAATCAGAGGTCATTTACACGAGGGAAAAAGCACAAAATGTTTGAATAACATGTCTGCCTCCCATGAGAAATCCCTAGAGTCCATCCAAGCCTCAAGCCTCAGTGTGTCACTGACAGTAAAGGCCCCTCAGAACATGCTGCATTCAAAAGGCAAGGAGGCATTCACAACGGACCACAATGACATCATGGAGAGACGGCAACGTCCCTTAGCGCTAGCTCAGGCTACTGCCGTAATTACGTACAGTACTGTACGAAGAGGAGAAGGAAGAGGTGCGGCTGACATGCCTGTTTTGTCTGTCGTTGCCAGGGATACGTCGGGTCGACGGGACATAACTTAAGCCCTAAGGAGCCACAGGGCTGGGCACCACACCACACCGCGAAACGTTACCCACAAAGAGATGCTTGCCATTCTTCAAGAATAGGGAGAAACAAACGGGCCAAAACGCCGCCTTACAAGTCCAACATCTTTTTCAAAGTGGAGGGATGAAGAACAAGGGGGAGGAGGAGGAGGCCTTTTCAACTTCACAAGTCACGGCACTTCATTTAGTTTCATTTCACCTGCTGTCACCTGGCTTTGATTACGGGGATGCGAGGAGTTGGCAGCCGGAGACGGAGTCCTTAGCTCGCCAAGACCACCATCACCCCAACCATCGCCAGTGGCGGAACAACTGCACAGAGGGCCCTAGGGCAACACATGGATACCCCCCCCCCATATGGCCTGAAAAGGTCATAATAGGGCCCCCAAACAGCAATACAGGAGGGCTCTGGGCCCAAGGGCTAATTCCCTGCTTGGCCATCCTATAGCTCCACCCCTGACCATCACCCCCACCGCCGCCCCACAACAAAACCACCAGCACTGGAGGAGGAACTGAGAACACACTACACCGCAGGAACAATTCATACCAGCATCTGACTCACTCACTTACAGTACAGGCACACACACTAAAGCACACACACACACACACACACACTAAAGCACACACTAAAGCACGCACTAAAGCACACACTAAAGCACACACTAAAGCACACACTAAAGCACACACACACACACAAACACACACACACACACACGCACACACACACACCTCAAATATATTGAGTGGCTTGCTGTGCCAATAGTGGACCACCGTGGATCTTGAGCCAACTCACTCGACACTCGACAGCAGGAGAAGTGAGCACGGTGCCTGAGAGCGACATGAAAAAGGCTGAGAGAGGGTCTCATTGAGTTTTGTACTCCACATCTATAGTAGAGACATTTTTTCTGTAGGGTCGGCATTGTGTGATTTATATAGATAAACCCCATCACTCACACACTCACACAGACACACACTCACTCACATACACGCACACAGGAATATGACAGAAGAATACGTGTATAATATGGAGTTCAGAACTGGACTGTAATCATGGCCAGGCAGCCATTTTTGTTTCTGTGGGTCGATCGGGTGGTGGGGTGCTGTGAAGACAATAAATCTTCCAGTGACATAACACAGCGGCCCAGAAGAACAAAGCCAGACCTTATAAAGCCCTCGCTTCAAGAATGCATTTCAGTTTGATAGGAGTAAAGTAGGGGGTGAGAGAGAGAGAGAGAGAGAGAGAGAGAGAGAGAGAGCGAGAGAGAGAGAGAGCGAGAGAGCGAGAGAGAGAGAGAGAGAGAGAGAGAGAGAGAGAGAGAGAGAGAGAGAGAGAGAGAGAGAGAGAGAGAGAGAGAGAGAGAGAAAGAAAGAAAGAAAGAAAGAAAGAAAGAAAGAGAAAGAGGGAGAGGAAGAGAAAGGGAAACAAAGAAAGATCAAAGAGGAGGTTTGTAAGCGAGGTGCACTGCGATGTATGAGGACAGCTGGGCAGCTATGCAAGCAGACACATACATTACAACTCACATGTGAGGACGCATGCTCATATGCACGCGCACACGCGCACACACGCACACGCGCACGCACGCACACACAGACGCACGCACGCACGCACGCACGCACGCACGCACGCACGCACGCACGCACGCACGCACGCACGCACACACACACACACACACAGACACAGACACAGACACAGACACAGACACAGACACAGACACAGACACAGACACAGACACAGACACAGACACAGACACAGACACAGACACAGACACACACACAGACACACACACACACACACACACACACACACACACACACACACACACACACACACACAGTGTATAAAGTCAATAGCTGGAGGGGGTATTGGCACGGGGTTAAAAGGGGTGCCATATGTAATGGTGTAGATTAGGAGAACTTCATCACGTCATCTTAACATATTACAATAAGCATCGAATATGCAGGGAAAGAGGGGCACGCCATTCTGAATTTGCTTGCAGCTATGGCCAGGGTCACTTTGATTGTGACAAATTTGTGAAGTCACTGTGTGTGTGTGTATACTATGTGCATGAAACAGTGAGTGAGTGAGACATGTGTATATGTGCATGTGTATGTAACTTATGTGAGTGGGTGAGACAGAGCTTTGGTTTTAACACATCAGTGACAATCTGTTTGCAATATGAACTCCAGTTTGGATAGTCCCACGACGACACACGTCTTCACAGCTTAACACCTCTTGCATCTGTGTATATATGCTGTGCATGCGTGTGTGAGTTGTATGCTAGTCTCCTAATCAGGGCCGCTGACAGCTTTTGCTGGGCCCAGGACAAAGTCATCTGAAAGGGCCCCCTATCCAATACATGCAATGTAATGGGGACACAATTTTGGGCCCCATATTTCCCTGGGCCCGGGACAACATAACCCATTGTCCCCCCCTATCGGTGGGCCTGCTCCTAATGGCCTGGCTCTTGAGAAAGAGCTACAGCACGTGCGGATGATGAGATGGCTAGGTGTAGTAGCATTATACTTCTTCCAACATATCAAAGTGTGTGTTTTGCTGCGAAGTGTGAACATAGAATCGCAGAGAGAGAGAGAGAGAGAAAGCGATAGAGAGAGAGAGAGAGAGAGACAGAGGTTTGTATGTGGGTGGTTGACGTTTAAGGGCGTAACGCAAAAAAAAAAAAAGTTTTTAAAATTCCTGAAAGAAATGATGGATAAAAATTGGAAAAAAATAGAAAAAAATAAAGCACTTAGTGGTCTGTGGAATTTCACCTTATTTTTGCTATTTTGGGGAAAATGTGTCCTGCATCAACACATAGCATAGGCATGTCACACCGCAGGAAAATGGAGTCACACCACAGGGAATTCACTGCATTATGGCCATTTTAATCCTTTTGTATACATGACTGACATATGAGCTCATGCTAACTTGATAATGATATTGTGTTTAATCTTAATATGTGTTTTCATTAATAAAAAACTTTTTTTCCTCCTATAAGAGCAGTCACACCACAGGACACCATAAAATGAACCTAAGCATTGCGTGACAGAAAGATTGTAATATGAAGACATATTAAGAGGTTAAGAGTCACTTTAAACTTCCACAGCACTCTCCAATAACTGAGGTACTGACTGGTTAGGAGCCAGTCTTTAAGACCCTTGTAGTTGGCCTTGCACCTGCCCATTCACAAACATTGACATACATGTCCCCCCCCAGGACGCAATTTGTGTTACGAAATTGAACTTGTAGTTAATATTACTGTCTTGAGTTTTTTCCACATTCACATATCTTAATCTAAAGTTAAGATTTATGCAATCATGCCAAATGCTTCATACATTATTCAAAATGTTGTTGGTTAATTTATATATATATTATTATACATTGTTTCATTAATGTTACAGTCACACCGCAGGAAATTTGACATATAAACCTTTACATAAATCTTAACAAAAATGTTTCTTCTCATCTAAGACTAATATGAAACATAATGTACCACATCTTCTTTCATTGACATTTGTTTTTTATAGGAAAATAACAGTTTTGTAGGTTTTTAACCAATGTTACGAAAAAACAAGGCGTCACGTCTCCCACCCATGTAAAGTATGTGTTTGTGAGAGAGAGAGATAGAGATAGAGATAGATATAGAGATAGAGATAAAGAGAGAGCGAGAGAGAGAGAGAGAGAGAGAGAGAGAGAGAGAGAGAGAGAGAGAGAGAGAGAGAGAGAGAGAGAACTATAATTCATCTGTTTTTTTATCCGTCTCCTGTTATTGAAGTGCCACAACCCAGTCTCCCTGACAGAGTTAAGCCTGCAGAGGAAACAATGTACAGTAAAAGCTTGCTAGCGAGAGAGAGAGAGAGAGAGAGAGCGAGAGCGAGAGCGAGAGCGAGAGCGAGAGCGAGAGCGAGAGAGAGAGAGAGAGAAAGAGGGAGAGAGCGAGAGAGAGGGAGAAAGAGGGAGAGAGCGAGAGAGAGAGAGAGAGAGAGAGAGAGCAAGCAAGCGGACAAGAGAGAAAAAGAAAAAATGGTGATGATGGAAAATGGGAGTGAGTGACAAACAGACAAGAAAAAGACAGAGAACGGGAAAGAGAGAGAGAAAGAAAAAGGGGGAGAAAATAAAGCAGATAGCGACTGAAGGGTAACCTCGGTGGTTAAGGTTCACTGGCCACGTTTCTCTCACTCCTCTGCTCTCCTCTGCTCTCCTCTCCTCGGCTCGCTCCTTTGCATTCCTCAGCCTACCGGGCTCTGCTCTGCTGCAGCAGCCCTCCAGCATTCAACGCCGCCTGCCATTGGACGGCCTGTTGCTATGGGACACCAGCTGAGTTGCCACAGAAACATCCTAATGGAATTCACTCAAAAACTGCCGGCGTGTGGAAAGTGCGCGCTACAAAAACACAGCACACAGAGTGAATATGAGTGTTTGTGTGTGTGTGATATGTTGTGGTTGTGTGTGTGTGTGTGTGCGTGAGTGTGTGAATATGAGTGTACGATTTATAGATTTAATGGGCTTTCCTGTGTGTGTGTGTGTGTGTGTGTGTGTGTGTGTGTGTGTGTGTGTGTGTGTGTGTGTGTGTGTGTGTGTGTGTGTGTGTGTGTGTGTGTGTGTGTGTGTGTGTGTGTGTGTGTGTGTGTATGTGTATGTGTGTGTGTGTGTGTGTGTGTGTGTGGGGACGGGGGAGTGTTCAGTAGGAGTGTATGGAATTTTTCATGTTTTACAGTTACCGTATGTGTGTGTGTGTGTGTGTGTGTGTGTGTGTGTGTGTGTGTGTGTGTGTGTGTGTGTGTGTGTGTGTGTGTGTGTGTGTGTCTAAGAGACAGCCTGGGCTCATAAATGTGTGGACAGCGTGCATGTACTGTATGTATGTACTGCATGTCTCTGACAGTGTGTATGGGGGCTGGGGGGACCCTGGGATGTACATTCATACATGCACAGTCCATAAAGCATGCATTTATGAAACGCATGTGCGTGTGTGCATATGCGTGTGTGTGTGTGTGTGCGTGCATGTGCGCGTGTCTTTTTTCATTTTGTGCTCCCTGAGCTCTAACCATTTCCAGAATGCCAACAGGAGGAATGACATGACTCATACCTGTGGTGATTACTTTGCCCTGTAACCCCCCCCACACACACACACACTCTCACCCCCCTCTCACCCACTCCCTATTCATATCCCACAGAGAGAGAGAGAGAGAGAGAGAGAGAGAGAGAGAGAGAGAGAGAGAGAGAGAGAGAGAGAGAGAGAGAGAGAGAGATACAGACACAGAGAGAGAGATACAGAGACAGAGACAGAGAGACAGAAACAGACAGACAGACAGACAAAAACAAACACAGAAAGAGCAACAGAGACACAGAAACACAGAAAGAGTGGAAATCTTCACCCACAAGAATACACTACACTACCACACTGAACCAATATCTTCGTCTCCATCATCAACTCATCATCAAATGCAACGCCTCTCTTAGACACCTACTCACAGTCCTTATCTTTCAGAAAACATAATTACGCTCTCTCTTGCGCTCGCTCTTTTACCCCTCTCTCTCTGTCTCGCACCGACGCACAACTCTACTAAGTGCTTCTCTTTCCCACAGACGAATAAGGAGGGTCTATTTCAGGTGAAGGAGAACCCATGCCTATACCGCATGCACACATGCACGCACTCACACACACGCGCATGCACGCACGCACACACACGCACACACACACACATGTGCACACACACACGCACACACAGCCTTGGGGGGCAATTGAACAATACAACAATGCCTGTACCCTCCTACGTCCTCAGAGCCTCTTCTCACTGAGCTCAACGAGCGCCACACTAATGGCCTGAATGGAAGTACGTATTAAAAGTGTACCTGCCTTCATTATAAATGGGTAATTCTGGGTGAGGTACAGGTGGGCTTCTGGTGGTTATTTGTCAGCACTTGTGAGTGTCGTACTAGGTTTGTGTGTGTGTGTGTGTGTGTGTGTGTGTGTGTGTGTGTACAAGAGGTGTGTGTGTGTGTGTGTGTGTGTGTGTGTGTGTGTGTGTGTGTGAGTGTGTGTGTGAGTGTGTGTGTGTGTGTGTGTGTGTGTACAAGAGGTCTATGTGTGTGTGTGCGTGTGTGTGTGTGTAAAAGGTATGGGTACATGTGCATGTGTGTGCATGCGTGCACACTCAAACACAGCCCGGTGTTACTGTGGGTCAGCCATCTCGAGCTCGCTCGCTCGCTCGCGAGTAGCAGTGTACGGTGCGCGGGTGAAACCGGATCCCTAACGACATTACATGCCTTTTAGCTTATTTCATTAGCTGATATCTGAGCTAGCCCGAGCTAATAAGGGCCCGGTGTGCTCGGCCCGGCCACCCCACCTCGCGCTACGCTCGCCTTTCTTTTCTCCTCTCTCCCTCGACCATGAAACTGGTTCCAGTCTCGCAAATGAATAACTCCAGAATTAGTGTGGGGCTGTGGGCTAGCTCTGGTCAAAGGAGCGGGTGGAATGTACCACACACTGGAGGCGGATGGATGGATGGTGTGTGTGTGTGTGTGTGTGTGTGTGTGTGTGTGTGTGTGTGTGTGTGTGTGTGTGTGTGTGTGTGTGTGTGTGTGTGTGTGTGTGTGTGTGTATGTGTGTGTGTGTGTGTGTGTGTTTGTGTGTATGTCTGTGTGTGTGTGTGTGTGAGTGTGTAAGTGTGTGTGTGTGTGTGTGACTGTGTGTCTGTGTGTGTGTGTGTGTGTGTGTGTGTGTGTGTGTGTGTGTGTGTGTGTCTGTGTGTCTGTGTGTGTGTGTGTGTGTGTGTGTGTGTGTGCGTGTGCGTGTGCGTGTGTGTGTGTGTGTGTGTGAGGGAGAATGAGTGTGTTTGTGTGTATGTTTAAGTAATACCCCCCTGTGTTTCATGCTTGAGGGGAGAGAGAGAGAGAAAGAGAGCGAGAGGGAGAGAGAGAGAGAGAGAGCAAGGTAGAGAGAGAGAGAGAGAGAGAGAGAGAGAGAGAGAGAGAGAGAGAGAGAGAGAGAGAGAGAGAGAGAGAGAGAGAGAGAGAGAGAGAGAGAGAAATGGAACACTGAGGACCTATCAAACTGAGACATAACAAAATTAGTAAAACTTAACTTTTAAAACCCGTAAAAGAAACACAGTAAAGTTCAGCTGACTGCAGGGGCTAATCTGTGAGCAAACTGCACTATATTAGGCAATTAGACTGTAAAGCAAGGCCACTGCTCTTGGGGCAGTCAACCAGCCAATGGAAAACACTCTTAGAGTGGCGGAGATTATAGCTTCTAAAAAAACAATGTATTCCATCTTACTTTGCACTTACTGTAACACAGGTGAGGTCACTAATTACTTGTCGTACCCGTTTGCTGATTTATATGCCCATTAGGGTGCATCTGTTTCAGATAGACACGCACGCACGCACGCACACACACAGGCAGAAAAGTAAGAGCATAAGATGGAGTTCAGAACTGGACACAATTCTCCTTTTCTGCAACTACTGGATTCACTGCTCCAGAGAGAGAGAGAGAGAGAGAGAGAGAGAGAGAGAGAGAGAGAGAGAGAGAGAGAGAGAGAGCGTGCAAGTCATTTATCTAAACTTGTGTCCTGTCCTCAGTCCTGACTTTAAGTATGTCACAAATGAGGACAGAGGACAGAAAACAAATGGGAGAAGACACTAGTGTGGAGAAATGACTTGCGCCCAGGCATGGAGAAACGGCAAAGGAAAGGACACTAGTGTGGAGAAATGACTTGCCCCCAGGCAGGCAGAGAAGACAAAGGAAAGCAGGCAGGGAGAGAGTGTGTCGCTAGGAGGCTCGATAGGAAGGAAGTTGTGGAAAGAGGAGCAGCACATGGGGCTCCAGCAGAGATACTGTTGCTAAGTTGTTAGATCGTCTCTGGCTCCAGGCAGCACCTGCAGGAGGAAAGCCATGTAAACACGCAGCCTAAAACCACAATATCCTCCTGCACCGCCCAGCACAGCACTGCACAGCACAGCACAGCACAGCTGCCCCTTTCATCTGGATTTGCGCTACGCTCTGCTCATCCCAGCAGCTCGTCAGGCCCACTGCTCAACATGTAAACACACATAAACACATGCGCATATACACTCATATACACGCACATACGCACACATTCATACACACACGCATCCACACACACACTAATGTGCACATGTGCACACACACATACACCTACACACACGTGTGCACACTCTCATGCACGCGAGCATGCGCGCACGCACACACACACACACACACACCCCCGCACGTACGCACATGTTTATGCCGACGCAAGAACACGGTTTCTCTTATAAACACAATCTCTCTTGCCAGAAAAAATGTCTCTGTCTCTCTCTGTCCTTTCAACCTCACTCTCATACACTCTCTCGTACACAGAAAGCATGTTTACTCCCATGCATGGGCACGCTTTCTCTTATGACCTCAAAGCCTTTCTCTTGTCACCTTCTTGCCATCCATTATGCTCACAGTTAAACGCAAAACACCCTGGACATCTCACTAACATTCACCGACACAGACACTCTAACAACTCTCACATTCCTGCTGATCTTTTTCCCCCCACTCCGTCCTCCCTTCCCACAAATCCACTGTCTTTTTTGGACATCTAAAAAACCACACGCACATACACAACAGAACCAGTATCTTGTTTCTCCATCCCTCCTCCTCTCTCATACACGCTCGCTCTCTACCTCATTCATTCAAAGTCATGCGTTGCCATGGCTCGCTTGGCAGCCACTTCTGACACTTACGGGTAGTTTCTCTTGGATACCCCTGCGCCGATCTGCGGGTCACAATGGGTGGGTTTCAGGCCCCTGGCTGGCGCCTTTCTCAGGAGAAGCTCACATAAAATGTTCTCTTCTGAAAGCCTCTCTTTTTTCTTTAAAAAAGAGGCCTTACACACAATCCACAACAAGGCCTGTCCGCAGCACATCTTCAGCCGCAATCAAATGCACTTATGGCCCACCAACCAACTCGGAAAATAGGCCTATCAGCTGTGGTGGGTGCTTTTAGAAGTAATGGACAATTTGGCTTCAGAAGCTAGTCAGAAGTATTTCTTTTAGCCGCTCACTTATCCACTCACCAGTTGTATTTAATTAGCATGTTAGCATCCAGTTGTATTTAATTAGGACTCTTTGGTTAAGTGCATGGATTAATTACAGTATTGAAATCACCTGTATTGAGTGCACAGACAAGAGCCAGGTGATTTTGAATAAGCGACGGCACTAGATTGCAACTCTTAAACCTAGAGTCTAGGGCTGAATGGAAAATGTTCACTTTATAGTACAACATAAAGTAAAACCACAACCGATATAGAGTTAAATATTGGCCAAGGCCTTGGATGCCCATCACTGGTTTTAAAATGATACACTGGGCACCTTAAGGAGAGCTGGCAGGCAACATTAAATACAGATGTTCCTTGGGCACACCATCACGCATACCAGGAAGCACATTTCAATTTGTGTGCAGAGAATATACAGCACTACACCAGTCGGTCGGTTGGAGACCAAATTTCTTTTTGGAGCATTTGTATGCTATAAAGGTCTGTTGACCGTGCTATCGTATACAATTTCGTAGCGTACAGAATTTTAAGTGTTTGCTGTGCGAGGGAGAGAGACGAAAAAAACATAGCACAAGACAGATGGAAAGAAGGAAGGGAAGAAAGAGGGAGGGAGGGAGGGAGAGATGGAGAGAGAAAGAAGTGAGCCAGTAGGGTGGGGCACTGTACGAGGTCATCTCCAGTGCAGGGTGTGTGGTGTGGGGTGTCACCACATCAGCTGACCCCCGTCACCTTTCACCTCTGCCCTTTCCAACAACTCTTCACCTCCTGTCTGAACACCCCCTCTGTCAGCCTGCCCGACAACACTCTCACCTGATTCAGCCCCGGCCTGGAGGGGAAAAAAAACACTGATGCCCTGATAGAGCAAAAGAAGCTTCTACGAAAGCTTAGCCAGAGAGAGTAGAGAGAGAGAGGTTCCATTGGCCCATTGTTTCCGAGTTCTATTATTGCAAGGGGGAGGGGGGGAAATCCCCCTTTAGGCAGACCTAGGCAGACCTAAGGACTGCTCTATTCAATGCTAGGAGTATTATGACACACCCCTTTAGGCAGACCGGAACCTGGACATGTTAGGTGCCCATAGCAACCTATTACATTGGCATATTTCTATATACTTAAAGAATCTCTGGCTTAGCTTTCACTCTGCCTAGCCTGATTTCTGTCAGTCTCTGTGTCCATCGCAGTTTATTACTCACTATTAATCACACAATCTCCGTCTGGCTCACCTCTGGCTTCCCGCTCATGGGCTGGGGGGGTGAACTAAGGATCTTGAGTCATACCTGATCTCGGCAGCCATTTTCTTGAACAACATGATTGCCAGGTTAGAACTGTATATGGTTAAAGACAGCCTGTGAATAGGCACACTCACCCAAACACACAGAGCACAATGGAGGCTTTGAAACACCTGCTGACAACATAACAGGGGCTTCATAATAAGCACACGTGTGTGTGTGTGTGTGTGTGTGTGTGTGTGTGTGTGTGTGTGTGTGTGTGTGTGTGTGTATGTGTGTGTGAATATGTGTGTGTGTGTGTGTGTGTGTGTGTGTGTGTGTGTGTGTGTGTGTGTGTGTGTGTGTGTGTGTGTGTGTGTGTGTGTGTGTGTGTGTGTGTGTGTGTGTGTGTGTGTGTGTGTGTGAAGGTGCGTGTGATGTGGACAAATGGAAAACCTGCTTTTTTTCATCAACTTGTTACTCTGTCATTTGTTGCTATGTTCGCTTCCCATAAACATTCAGACTAGGGTTTCGTTTTTTTGCCAACGTTCCTGCCAATAAAGCGCCCCCGAAAGAAATGCGACCGACCGAGAGGCCCGGAGGAAAAAAGAAAGAAAGAAAGAAAGAAAGAAAGAAAGAAAGAAAGAAAGAAAGAAAGAAAGCACAGAGAGAGAAGCAATGAAACCGCTCTGCTTGAATGCCACAGAGTATATGAACAGGACTGCTGCTGCAGTAATGTGTTGCCAAGCCCCAATAATCACGATGTTACTCTCATCATCCGTCAACGTCTATGAGGAACACACCACCCATGGGCCTCCTCCGCTCGGCATGGCATCCATTTCAAATAAACATTCGCAACAATAAATGTGTCCCGACCCGTGCTGCTTAAATTAAACTAATGATTCAAAAACATATTTTGCTGCTTACCAAATATCCTTTTTGGTTTTCATTTAATCACAAGCACAGATCTAGCAAGGATGCAGAGTGAGCGTCTGGCAGGGTCACGCTGTGCTGTTTATAAAGACAAGCTGATTTATACGTTTGATCCTGTCTGTCTGCCTTTCTGCAATGCCTCGGTCTCCCCATCTCTCTCTCTCTCTCTCTCTCTCTCTCTCGCTCTGAGCATTGTTGGCACACATGGCATGGCCCTGCAGTGTTCTTCAGTGGAGCTGAAGCCTGTGGTCAAGGGCCTGCTGTGGTCAAGGGTCTTTATCTCTCTAGCCTGCTCATAGCCCTCAGTCAGTATACTGCTGCTCAACCACCCACTTTCTCTACTTGTTACATCTAGGTCTGATCTTTTTGGACAAAACTTGATCGAGGTATCCCTTCCTACTGGGGCATTTGGGGGAAGGAATGGCAGCCTAGCTCATTGTAGCCTGGCAACAGCGTTTAACACACAGTGATGTCATGAACAAACAGTGACAATCAGCGACTGGATAAAATCAGATATGATCATTATTACAAAGTTCATGATGCCTCCCCACTGAAATCCAGCGGTCATTACGCAGTGTCCAGACCCTCTGTACTAAAATTAGCGGGAGCACATGGTGAGACCAGGTTCTGGATCTCTGGTCTGGTCTGGTCTGGTCTGGACCTCTGGCCTTAGGGGCAGCCAACTGCAGCTTGGGAGGTTATCAGGAAGGTAGTGACCTTTTTTGGCCTGGTCTGTGCTCCATCCGTTGGAGGCCTTGCAGGGTCAGGGGGTGCATTCCAATATGCGGCCTTGCGTCCTCCACTTGTGCATGTGGCCTCACGTTTTGCAGTTTCCCTGTTGTCAGCATAGTCACAACAATTTTTGGGGGACTATTCTTCATTCACCATCCAGTTTACAAATGCAAATGAGAAAATGACTTTACAACAGTGTTTTTCCGAGATATTGTAATATAATGCTGTTGACAGTGATGCCATCACAACATATTACTTCCTGGTATGAGGCCACAAGCACCACAAGAGGACGGAAGGTCACATATTGGAACGCACCCAGGGTGTCCCATCCTCCTGCTGCTCCCCCCACATGACCTGACCTGCGTCTCTCACCTCTGCCCAGGCCTGGGGTGTTCCTCGGACACACCAGGGGTAACTTTCCAAGACCAGACTTAGAAAAGGCTGCTCGGAAATATTTGCTTTCCAGGTTATATAACGGAATGCCACAAATGTGACAAATGTGAGAAGAGGAGGGGGTCAGATGGAGAGATACCAGACGCCCATCACTAAATTCTTAACCTGACCCAACACATCATGTGTATACCCAACACCAGACAGCCACCAAAAGAGGATGCAATGCTGACTGTCTTTACTAGTGAGTGACCTGCTTACGCGCAGCATGGAGCTTTCTGATTAGTAGCTGATACAGAGCCGTTCTATCAGAGCAATCTGTTGTTTTCTACACCACAAAGCAGGGGCAATAGGCAGAGCATATGACTGCAATTATTGACGAAACAAAACATGGATCAGTTTAGGAGCACGATTTTTCTGCCTTTTTTCTCGGTCTAAAACCATAGATCTTTCAGCCCTAAGAACCACTGTGCTAGCTGGATGGGTGGACAGCAGGAGATCTAAAGTAGGCCATCGATTCACAAACACCCTTTTTTTCTCGTCACACCACCTGCCCAGGAAAGCAGAACGCCCATTAGCAGCAGCCAGCAAAGCGGAGCAAAAAGACTTTTCACACTTTCATCCTCCATTTTAAAAAGGGCGGAGAGGAGAGCCGGGGTTGAGGGAGGCCAGGCGTGAATCGGAGGAGATGAGATGTCTCGTTAGCAGCTGACAGGTTAATTCATCACCTTCAGTCCGCGTGCAGTGTTGCCAGATTGGGCGGTTACCCGCCCAATTGGGCTGCTTGGGATGGCCGTCTGCGGGTAGGGCCCGTAGAAATCAATGCAATTTGTTGAAATTGGGCGGACTTTAGCGCATTTTGGCGGTTTTTGAGAACCTTTTGGGTGGGATTTGATCAGACACATCTGGCAACACAGTCCCTGCGTGGGGGTGGTGATGGGTGATGATGGTGGTGTTTGGGGTGGGGGTGGTTGTGAAGAGAGAAGGGGTTCAGAGTGATGGATGGAATGGCCTGGTATGTTATCTCTGAGGGTTATCCAGGAGCAGCCAATGATTTTCCATCCACAGAGCTCTGCATCAACAACACTTGGGAGAAGACTTCAGACAACAAGGTCTCCCTCTCTCTCAATGTTTAATTGAGGGGTAGGGTGGGGGGGTATCATTCACAGGGGATTGTAAGTGAAGGCTGATTTGGTTGTAAGATGACTTACAAATAGTTCAATAAACGAGTGTTACAGACAGGTCTCTCTCTCTCTCTCTCTCTCTCTCTCTCTCTCTCTCTCTCTCTCTCTCTCTCTCTCTCTCTCTCTTCTCTCTCTCTCTCTTCTCTCTCTCTCTCTCTCTCTCTCCTCTCTCTCTCTCTCTCTCTCTCTCTCTCTCTCTCTCTCTCTCTCTCTCTCTCTCTCTCTCTCTCTCTCCCCCCCCCCCCTCTCTCTCTCCACCCCCCTCTCTCTCTCTCCACCCCCCTCTCTCTCTCGTCTGGTGGCAGGCAGGAATTCTGCTGTCATTCCTAAAGAGGGAGGAGTTCATCCCTGTGGTCCTTCGTCCAGGCCTACCAGCGTGACCACACCCAAGGCCAACATCCTGCACGCAGCACGTAAAAATCATTTTTATGTTAGATTATTAACAACTGCTAGTTGATCTTAGGAAATACTTTTATAGTGTATATAAATATATAAATAAAATGGGCACCACAAAGCATCCTGCATGTAGAATATAAAAAAGACACAAAAGTACAATTGCTGGCAATTTGTATGGTCGCAGAACAGAAAAAAAGACATGAAATAAAAGAATAGAAGAATATCAGGCACATCTACAAACAGTGCACCAAAGCCTCTGGCATGAGCTGGGCAACAGAACACCAAGTCAGAAAGGAGAAAGAAATAAAACAGATGCCGAGCCGATAAGAAGGGAATAACGAGTAAGGGCCAATAAAATGCGGTGCTGCAACGCAATATCTACAAGCCCCACATGCTTGAGGTAGTTCAGGCATTAAACATTTCTGGAACATTCTCAAGTACCCCCCCCCCCCAAAAAAAGGCCCAGCCCCAGCCCCAGTTCCTCCATGTAAGAGCCTCCTCTGCTGTTAAGGATCTTGCCTTCTCTTCCTCACTGCTGCTGCTAGGTTACGGAGCCGGATGACTAATGTTATGACTGCCGGGCGAAGAGGAGGAGGAGGAGGAGGAGGAGGAGGAGGAGGAAAATAATAACAGAAAAGTTCCCAAAAATGGAGGATTTATTAAGCACTTACAAAAAACTCGGTAATGAAACGGTTAATGTAATCCACCTTTTCAAGCTCTGGCTGCGACACTTTGGCTGCAGGTGTCTTATGAGATCATCGACGGCACCTCGGAACATCCATCCCCTGAGGCGAAGGCAGGGGCAGCGGCAGAGGCAGGCCGAGTTGGGAGGCTGGGGCTGGGGCTGGGGCTGGGGCTGGGGCTGGGGGTGGAGGTGGGGATGGGGATGGGACGCCAAGGCTGGTTGGGTAAATGGATAGAGGCACACACACACACACACACACATGCACAAACGCACAGGGCCGCTGACAGCTTTTGCTGGACCCAGGGCAAAGTAATACGCAAGGGCCCAACCATCCAATATTAACAATGTAATGAAATTCCAATTTTGGGCCCCTCCCTCTCTCACTGTGCCGTGGGCAACGGTCTCCTTTGTCCTTCCCTGGATCGAGGGACTAACTGACTGGCTGGTGAAGCCGGATGGGTGTGGAGGCAGAGCGGGTATTTTAATACCGTGTGACTGACTGGACTTGGGGGAAATAAAACAACTCAACTGAAGCGTAACCTGATGTTATATTCTGACTTTGGGGAAAAAAAGAAACGTCTTTCCGTGCCATGGTAGAAAATAAAGATCGATAATAAAGTGTGCGGTATGCAAGTCACGACACACAGACATGCGAGCACGTGCGCACACACAATAATGAGGAGTTATTTATAGATACAGCACATTGGCAAGTCACCACTTCTTTTCGCCAAGGATTTGAATATAATCCAAGTCACAGCTATGACTGAGGAGATCCACACAGACTTTGCACAAAGGGAACCAACTCTGAGCCCCACGCATGAATGGGAATCTTCACAGACTGCATTGTAAGCGCCCGTCGGTCGTCGCTATAAATAGTGGAATACTGAGGCTTCACCACGAGCAGCTTACTGGGGCCACATGAGAGCAGAAAGGAAAGGAAAGAAGAGGACCCGATTGAGAGCATGACACGGAGGTAGAGTGGAGCGTGTGACCTGATGCACAGCGCAAACTAGGGGGAAAAAAAGGGAAATAATATTGCCTTTTCAGTACACAGGCCCTGGACACCGGATCCTCTCCTCAAGCACGATTCCCACAATTCCACCCACCCTACACACACACACACACACACACACGCACGCACACGCACACGCACACGCACACGCACACACACACTTGGAGGAGAGACTTATTTTAAGACCATACTGGTAAAGAGAGGTGGCAGGACCACTGACAGCATTGGCTGGGCCCGGGACAAAAGTCATCTGAAAGGGCCCCAAACCCAATGTGAATAATGAGGACCCAATTTCGGGCCCTCTATCTCCCTGGGGCCCGGACAAGTGATCCCTTTATCCCCCCTTGTCTGCTTCCCTGGTGGTGGGAGTCAGGGAAGGACTATTTGGAGAAAAACATCAACATTGGAGATTAAAAAAAGAGAGGATAAGAAGTAAAAAAAAGAGAGAGGACGGAAGAAATGAGTCGGCACCTTTAAATGGCAGTAATGGAGGTGAGATCACCACACCTTATCAAATGGCCACCCTCCAAACTCTCTCTCTCACACACACACACACAGAGAATACTGGTTAGTGCGTGCACAGTCGTCCACAAGTCTATACATGCTCGCTCACACGCACACACTCGCATACACGCGCACACTCGCACGTGCACACACACACACACACTCGCGCGTGCACACACACACACACACACACACGCACACACACGCACACGCACACGCGCACACACACACACACACACACACACACACACACACACACACACACACACACACACACACACACACACACACACACACACACACACGCGCGCGCGCACACACGCACGCACACACGCACGCACACACGCACGCACATACGCACGCACACACACATGCACAATATTGTGCAGTGCGTGCACAGTCACCCACAAGCCTACACATGCTCGCTCACACGCACACACACGCAAAACACCATTCACACAATGTGGCGGCAGATTGCTTTTTTTTGTAACAGGGTGCACCAAAAATAATCCCTAAGCTCTATATTTGGCTGTAAAAGGCCACTTGACCACAGTGGAGAGAGAGAGTTGGCTGCAGAATCTGTGCTAGTCTGGAGCCTTGAGGACTGATTGGCGATAGGAAAGGAGGCGTGTGAGGGTGTGTGTGTGTGTGTGTGTGTGTGTGTGTGTGTGTGTGTGTGTGTGTGTGTGTGTGTGTGTGTGTGTGTGTGTGTGTGTGTGTGTGTGTGTGTGTGTGTGTGTGTGTGTGTGTGTACTGTGCATGTCGCTGTTGCTGTGTGCATATCGAGTCTGTAAAAGGATAGAATGAGAGAGAGAGAGAGAGAGAGAGAGAGAGAGAGAGGGGGAGAGAGAGGGAGAGAGAAGGATGCTAAGCTTGTGACTGGGTCTGTTAATAGTGTTTGTAAATACACTGAATTCCATGAATGGTCCACGCTGGGCTACGCTAATCGCTTTCCATTCCAGTGTAGGGTTTTAACCTTGGTGCTAAAACACAGGCCAAAAGAAGAAAAAAAAAACAGTTTTTTGGCCATTACTGTGAGCACAGTACAGTACTACTACTTCTACTACTACATGTGTGCCCAACTGCACATAGGAGCGTGGCCAACAGACCAGGGGTGCGTTTCTCGAAAGCGTAGTTGTTAGCCAGCTAGGAACTTGGGTAGTTGCCAATGGGAAATTGCATTGCAAACAACAAAGTAGCTAATCTAGTTAGCAACTATGGTTTCGAGAAATGCACCCCTTCAAAGCTAACTGTACACCGGAAGGAAATCAATTAATGCAATTAAAGTGCTTGAACAGTTAAGATTCTACGCTGCCAGAAGTGGATGAGGGAATGTACTATGGAGGGTTAGAGGGAGGAAATAAAAGAGAGAAAGAAAGAAAGAAAGAAAGGGGGAAAGAAAGAAAGAGAGAATGAATGAAAGAAAGAAAGAAAGGAGAATAACAAAAAATAGAAAAACAGAGGGAGCGAGGGAGGAGGATAAAGAAAGGAGAGTTGTTGGAGTTTTGGAGGCCCTTGCAAGTGAGCAACTACAACGGGAAACAGGAGTGATTCAGTGAAGAAGGCAGACTTAGATGAAAAGAATGAACAGAAGACACGAGAGAGAGAGAGAGAGAGAGAGAGAGAGAGAGAGAGAGAGAGAGAGAGAGAGAGAGAGAGAGAGAGAGAGAGAGAGAGAGAGAGAAAGATGGAGAATGGAGAATGGAGAATGGAGAATGGGGGACGGGATGAGGAAGAGTGAGAAAAAAGTTAAACGGACACCGCAATAAAAAAAAAAGTCTCCCTCTCTCTCTCTGTCTTTCCTTTCTCTCCCTCCCTCTCTCCCTCTCTCTCTCTGTCCTAATATGGAAGGTTTGTGCAGGAGTTGGAGCCATGTGGGTTTTGGCCCGCACTCCGCTCCTTGTGTGTGATTAGATCAGAGCACAGCCCCTCCTCTCCTCTCGCCCCCCTCCTTCTCCTCTCCTCTGTCCTCCTCCCCTCTTCTTCCCTCCTCTCCTCTTCTCTTCTCTAGCCTCCCTACTCCTCCTCCTCCTCTCTTCCACCCTGCCCTCTCCTTCTCTAGCTATAGCTCACTGTACCCAGACCCGATCCCCACAAGAAACACATACACACACGTGCGCGCGCGCACACACACAAGGCATGCAACCTCACCAGCCAATTTGGTCATGCCACCAGCACCACCCCTATTGTCTCAAGCACAACACTGCCAAACACCCTCTTACCTACACACACACACACACACACACACACACACACACACACACACACACACACACACACACACACACACACACACACACACACACACACACACACACACACACAAACACCTAGATACCACTGAGGACAACCCACTCCAATATTTGGTCAGAGAGAGAGAGAGAGAGAGAGAGAGAGAGAGAGAGAGAGAGAGAGAGAGAGTGAGAGAGTGTAAAGGGAGGCAGATAGTTGGGGGGTGCTAAGAGAGGAAGGAAATGGTAGGGAGAGAGAGAGGCAGAGATAGAGAGAGAAATAGAGAGAGAGAGAGAAAGAGAGAGAGAGAGAAAGAGAGAAAGAGAGAGAGAGAAAGAGAGAGAGAGAAAGAGAAAGAGAAAGAGAGAGAGAGAGAGAGAGAGAGAGAGAGAGATTTTATGATGTACAGGGCACATCTAAACAAGGAAGAGAAGGAGGGCTATATCAAACTGTTGCTTGTTTATACAGATACGGAGAGC
This sequence comes from Engraulis encrasicolus, assembly GCF_034702125.1. NCBI lineage: Eukaryota > Metazoa > Chordata > Actinopteri > Clupeiformes > Engraulidae > Engraulis > Engraulis encrasicolus. The sequence continues at coordinate 27,703,423 of NC_085864.1, read as the reverse complement.
CACAGGGGACATAAATAAACCGCTCCGCGTTCACAATGAAGTGGATCCGGGGGAGTAGACGTTGGGCCAGGCAGCAGGGGTGTGCAGAGAAGAGAGAGAGAGAGAGAGTGCAAGAGCGAGAGAGCCAGAGGGTGAGAGAGAAAGAGACAGAGAGAGAGAGAGATCAAGAGCGAGAGAGCCAGAGGGAGAGAGAGAGAGAGAGAGAGAGAGAGAGACAGAGAGACGGAGAGACGGAGAGACGGAGAGACGGAGAGACGGAGAGACGGAGAGACGGAGAGACAGAGAGACGGAGAGACGGAGAGACGGAGAGACAGAGAGACAGAGAGACAGAGAGAGAAAGAGCGTGCACGCGTGAGAGAGAGAGCAAGAGCGAGAGCCAGAGGGTGAGAGAGAGCGCAAGAGCAAGAGAGCCAGAGAGAGAGAGAGAGAGATGGGGGGTGGGTGGTAGTTATGGAAGGGAGAGGGAGAGAGAGGGGGGGGGGGGGTGTTAGTGGTGGTTATGGAACTCCACCATTTCCGGCCCATTTCTCCTCTTTGCATGCATGACTCATCTTCCCTGAAAGAGTTCTGGATTCTGGACAAACTCCTAAAGAAGAAGAAAGATGACATGCAGGAGGAATCCAGCTTATGCACACACATGCGCACACGTGCACGCACACACGAGCACATACGCACGCACGTACACCCACACATGCATACGCACACACGCACACGCGCACACACACACACACACACACACACACACACACACACACAGATGGGGGGTGGGGTTCTACTATGTTTAGACACACACCTGCAAACCAACACACGCACAGGGGGAGGGGGGTCTAATGAATGTAGTCACACACAAGCACAAACGCACACACACAGTCAAGGGGGGGGCAGTGAACATTACTAGTTAACAGCTGTAGTAATGACTGCAGTCTCCACCCTCACTCTTAAAATGACACTCACCCTACGTATTCTGTCAACTGCTGAAGGGTTCTGCACTATAAGCGTGCGTGTTTGCGTGTGTGTGTGTGCGTGTGTGCGTGTGTGTGTGTGTGTGTTTTAGTAGATATTTCCTGTAATATGAAATCGGAAAACATGCTCGTTTCTTGTCACATCTTTCCCAGCTCCAAACAGGTGTAGTACAAATGTGTAAGTTATGTGTGTCTTTGTACGAGTGTGCATGTGCCTAGTACATACACTAGATGTTTCCTATATAATAAATTATACTACTCAGACACATACTATCCTCTAAAGTCATGAAATCAGAGAACATCACACACACCGAGAGTCGTGTAGCGGTTTACTCCAGAACAGCAGCAGAACATGCTTCCTGCATTTCACACATCACAATATTATATTATGAACCATCTTGTCAAGCCATGAAATGAGAGCACATGTCCACTTCAACGATGACATCTATGGTACAGTATAGTGCCCTAGTCCAGAGCAGCAGGCTACAGCATTCCTACGCATTGCAATATTATATATGAAGCCATGAAATCAGAGAACATCTGGAGTCCTATACTAAGAGTCTCAGGAGTAAATCAGGTTAAGTTAAGAGGTAAATCATCTAATAGAAGAGCATGAGGACTCCAGTTGGACTCCTCTTGACTTTACCTGGTTTCCTCCTGAACCAGATTCTTGGTATAGGCCCCAGGGGGGGCTCATTTATCATCAGTTCGTAGAACGCCTTCTAAATTGTGTCCTACAAGTGGAATATAGAATGGTTGCAAGTACAGAAAAATTGGGAGTCATCAAACATGCATGCTTTACGCACAGATCTGAGCCTAAGAACGCTTGATAAATGAGGGCCCAGGAGTCCACATGTAGTGGTGGCTTGCAATATCATACATAAGCATTGCAATATCATACATTATCTTGTGAAGCCATGAAATCAGAGAAACATCAGGAGTCCATGTCTAGTGGTGTCTTGCTCCAAAACAGCAGGCCATAGCCCAGCTGCAGCAGTAGTAGCCTCCAGCAAGAGAACAGCTCGACTCAAATAAAGGACAGGAGATTTACAGCTCCTCTGCTGCCATTATTTTCCCTCAACTCTCTCTCTTTCTTTCTTTCTTCCTCCCCAGGCTTGTTCCGAGAGAGAGGGGGAGAGAGAGAGAGAGAGAGAGAGAGAGAGAGAGAGAGAGAGAGAGAAAGAGAGAGACAGAGAGAGAAAGAGAGAGACAGAGAGAGAAAGAGAGAGAGAGAGAGAGAGAGAGAGAGAGAGAGAGAGAGAGAGAGAGAGAGAGAGAGAGAGAGAGAGAGAGAGAGAGAGAGAGATTTTCTCCCAGGCGTGGAGGAGCAAGGAGTTTGTTTTTGCCTTGGGACCCGGCACAGTATTCCCATGGCCGTAGCACTTGGACTCCTATTTATAGTTCTGCTGCTGCTGCTGCTGCTGCTAGCTGGGGCCTCTGTTCCCTCCGAAACCGTGCACTCTCTCCTCACCTCTACTTCTTTCTCTTTCGTTCTCTCTCCTTCACTGCCTCTCTCTCACTCAGTCACTCACTCACTCTCCTTCTCTGTCACACTTTCATTCTCTAAATCTGATTCTCTCTCTCTCTCTCTCTCTCTCTCTCTCTCTCTCTCTCTCTGTCTCTCTCTCTCTCTCTCTCTCTCTCTCTCTCTCTCTCTCTCTCTCTCTCTCTCTCTCTCTCTCTCTCTCTCTCTCTCTCTCTCTCTCTCTCTCTCTCTCTCTTTCGCCTTGTCTTTCTGTCTCTTCTTCTCTCTCCTTCTCTGCCCCTCTCTCAGGCATGCTCTCTCTCCTTTTCTCCTTCCGTTACTGCCTTTCGCGTTCTCCCTCTCCTCCGTCCCTCCCTCGCTCTTTCTCTCTCACACACACTTTCTCTCTGCCTGCTGGTTACTATGGCAACCAGGGAATAAACATGGAGACCACAACCACCATCTTCATATCAGATCCCTCAAACATTCCTACTCTCTCTCTTTTTTCTTTCTATCCCGCTGCCGTCTCCCCATCCTCTCGCTTTAAGGTACACACAAACACATAACAGAGATATATTGCGCTTCCAGACCAATGAAAACATACGCTGCCAATACAACCACGCGCACACGCGCACACAAAGAGAGAGAGAGCAGAAAAATATTACAAAACAATAACAAAGCAGTAAAATGGTCATAAGGCTAGTCGTAAAAACAATGAGCACCATAACATAGTGAATGTAACTTGCTGTGTGTACGTCTGCAAATGAGGATATGAGTGCAATAGTAAAAAAACTGTTTTCACAAATGGGCAGCCAGTCACATTAACAAATGTCCATTTCGGCTGGAGATATACATTGTAGTAGTATATATAGCCATACTGTAAACACAATGTGTATTTACTTTTATACTGTACATACTTGTGTATACGTGGCTGTAAGAATTAGCTGTGGCATTTAAAGCTGTGACTGCTTAAAGTCTGCAAGGGTGGATTACAGCATATTACTGTAGTTTGGGGTGCGGATGGGGACTGTGGAGTGGAGTGGAGGGGAGTGGGTGGCTACTAGACCAGCTAGACATGTCAGCCACACACACCTGGAGGTAACAGTAAATCACGTAACAAAAGAGCCTGCAGTCTTAATTTTGCTTGACTTGAAAGATGCCTCTACGCCATCTATTAGAAGATTTACCACTCCGAGGCCAGGACAGGTCTGTCACCTAACCATGTTCTTGGAATACAGCCCCCTCAGGTCATCTTTCACATAACGTGAAAGAACAACATATGACATGTACTATATTGGGTATATAGTGCATAAAGTATGTGACTGTCGGTGTGGTTGTATGGTTTATTGTGCGAGTATGTGCTTATGTGGTCTGACAGTATTTGTATTGTAGTGTCCCGTATTTGAGCTGGAGTGTGCATGTATAAGTGAGTGTGTGTATGTGAAAGTACAGTGTGTGCTTATGGTGTCAGTATGTGTGTGTGAGTGTGCTTGTATTGCGTTTTATGTCCTTATGTTTGTCCTTGTGTACTGTACTTCTGTTGCGTATTGAGTTGTATACTTTCTCTACATGTTGGCGGTAACAAGTTATAATGGTGGTGTGAAAACATAAAGACTATCTATCCATCATATACCCTCTGCCCAGGCACATAGCGAGGGGAGTCACTCAGAGAGTTATGGTCCAGTACAATGACCTTGGATAAGCACAGATTACACTGAACTTCACATCACACATGAGCGCTGCCATTGGACACGCATACACATACAGTTAGGGCTGTCACGATATTCAATAAGTCAATATATTGTACAATACGTTTTTACAAGCGTGATAACTTTTTTGGCCACGGTAAGTTATATTTGCGTGCTTCTTTTCCTCCTCACCCTCTCCTTCTCTACCCAAGAGGAGACTGAAAAGCGATAGGTGCACACCCTGGCGTTAAAAATTAGAGTGGGTGTATTCGCATTTCTATTGCATTCTTATCCCATTGTCATTACATTGTTTGAAAATGACCACGAAAACGACAATATTATTGTTTATCGCAATCATGTATTGGCCAATTTATTATCCAGCAAAACGTGCTATCATGACAACCCTACATACAGTATTCTCGCTCTCGCTCTCGCTCTCTCTCTCTCTCTTTCTCTCTCTCTCTCTCTCTCTCTCTCTCTCTCTCTCTCTCTCTCTCAGCTGGGCGATCATCTTCAGTGTTTCCCAGTGTTTAGAAGTGATGACATAAGTGGTGACCTTTAGAACGCTGCTGTGCTCATGAGTGTGGCCCTCCTGCAAGGGGTTACACTTTAACCGGCCCCTTAAACCCTTCTCATCGGAGCAAGCACACACACATAGACACACACTCAGACACAGACACAGACACAGACACAGACACACACAGACACACACACAGACACACACACAGACACACACACACACACACACACACACACACACACACACACACACACACACACACACACACACACACACACACACACACACACACACACATTTTCTCTCTCTCTCTCTCTCCAACGGCAGCTCTCTCTCTCTCTCTCCGTCTAGACTTCTGCTGTTACAGTAAAGCCCGGTCAACCACCAGATAACCACCACAGTCTGACCTGTCACAACACGCGCACGCGCGCACGCACACGCACAAGCACAAGCAGACACACGTGCGCAGACTGCGCACATGCAGAGGGAAATCTACTGAACCAATATCTTCAGATTTCATGCTACGTCCAGAGCTGTTTGATGCTGTTAAAAAGATTTACTGCTTCTGTGTTTTCATCCATCAAAAGCTGAAATCAATGACTGCACATTCTAGAATCCTAGAATTCTAGAATCCTAATCGGAAAATCCTCCTTCCAACACCATGATGCTAAGAAAGGAAATTCGCCTCAGCAGTATCTGTCTGTGAGGAAGGACAAACCTTGATCGGCAGCTGTAGCAAATGCCCTTGGAAGACAATTATGTAAAAGTGAGTGTGCGCGTGCACACACACGCACACTCTCTCTTTCATTCATACACACACACACACACACACACACACACACACACACACACACACACACACACACACACACACACACACACACACACACACACACACACATTCTCTCTCTTTCATTCACACACACACACACACACACACACACACACACACACACACACACACACACACACACACACACACACACACACACACACACACACACACACACACACGCACACACGCACACACGCACACACGCACACGACACACACACACACGACACACCGCGTTAAGTGAATGAGTGTAATTGAGGCGTACGTTATGAGGGGTGATGAGTCAAAGGGCTCAGGGGGTCAACGGCCCCCACACTCAATCCACACCTAATGGCTTTCCCCTGCCTGCAGTAAATACTTGGCCCACCTGTGGTAGCTGCAGGGAGATGGGGAGCCGCAGGTCAGAGGCCACTTAGGCTGAGCCTTCTGTCTGACCACACACAGCACACATGCACACGCACACGCGCGCGCGCACACACACGCACACGCGCGGCACACACACACACACACACACACACACACACACACACACACACACACACACACACACGCGCGCACACACACACGCGCACACACACGCGCGCACGCTCACGCGCACGCACACACGCACACACACTCTTTCCATGTTGTTATTACTATTATTGTTATCATTACTAATACTACACTTGGCTGTTGGTTTTATCCAAAGCGACTTACAGATATTATATGGTATTGGTTACATTCCTGGGCCCTGAGGCAGTGTCTGTGGGGTTAGGCGTCTGCTCAAGGGCACTTCAGCCATGGATGGAGAAAGCGATTGGTGGTAAGGGTGGGGGGTTGAACCTGCAACCCTGTGATCTACAGCAAACTCCCTAACCATCACACCAAGGATTCCAGTATATAGTACATAACCAGTACATGTACATAACCCTAATACGAACCCTTATTTTGTGGTACAGTGCCATTATATTCTTTCTGAAATTATACCTAATTGGTGTCAAAGGAGCGGTAAAGTGTGTAACTATCGCAGCCCAAGTGTGTGTACGGAGGAATCATCAGGTGATTCCATGGTGATTCAGATTCCAGAAAATAAAAACGCTGCTGTGACACATTGTGTTCTTCCACTGCGTGACAAACTGTATTGCTTTAGCCCAAGTTATCACATCCACACATCCAGTGTGAGTGGCTTTCAACACACAGACTCAGTGCACGTATGAGAGCAAGAGAGTCTATTTTTACATGGCAGGACCTCGACCCTGAGCCCGGCAACAATTTGTGCGACCAGGATAAGATTGTGTGGACTGGGCGCCTTTCAGTTCCCCCGCCACATTAGGAGTGAATTATACACAAATGGGTGAAACACTTCACTGGTGTTGAGACATTTTTCATACATGTTTGTTAAAGGGCATTATAAACATATAAAGGTATTGCTTGAAACACAGACAGAGAGAGAAAGAGAGAGCGAAAGAGAGAATGAGAGAGAAAGAGAGAAAGAGAGAAAGAGAAAGAGAGAGAGAGATACTTTGTGTGCATAAGAGGCACAGAATAAGAGTGGAAGAGGGAGGATATATTTTCATATCGACAATGTCGCCATCTCTCCCCCTTTTGCCAAGTGCAACTTTGTCTTTTAAGGACTGGCCGCCGTGACGCGCCGCGACCATGAATGAGCTCCAGATGTGAGCAGCGAGGACAAAGAGGAATTCAGCGGGATAAAAATAGCTGCTGATTAATAACCAGGATGGCTCCATTGATGTGGGGTTTGGGGGGGGGGGACCTGGCGTTCTGCATCAGGGGTGGGGAACCTATGTCTCCAGGGCCGTTTATGGCCCCTGAGGCCGTTTTATCTGGCCAATTATATCATTTTAACGTTTAACGTTAAGCAGCTTCACATAAAATGGGCAATCATGGGTAAGCGGTTAGGGCGTCAGACTTGCAGCCCAAAGCCTTAAGCCTTAAGCCTTAAGGTTGCCGGCCTTAAGGTTGCCGGTTCGACTTCTGACCCGCCAGGTTGGTGAGGGAGTAATCAACCAGTGCTCTCCTCCATCCTCTTCCACGACAGAGGTACCCTGAGCATGGTACCGAGCTGCAGCAATGATCCTGTGGGGTGCCATCGAGGGCTGCCCCCTTGCACAGATGAGGCATAAATGCAATTTTGTTGTGTGCAGTGTTCACTTGTGTGCTGTGGAGTGCTGTATCACAAGTACAATAGGAGTTGGAGTTTCGCAATGGGGCTTTCAATATTACATGTTTTGTCAAGGAATCTTAGAAATTGCATATTGCAATACAATTAAGTTATATTTCAGGGTACCCAGACAAGGTGGGGTCTGTTTTAAAAAGGTGGCTGCCTTCAATATAGTCTTAAAGTGCAGGGGTTAATCCTGGGTCGTGTTCATACTATTACAGCCCTTGGAGGACTTTGAAGTGGTCGCTCGAATGAAAAAGGTTCCCCCGGCCCTGCCGTGGAGAACCGGTAGGGCACTCGCCTGCCATGCGGCTGACCCGGGTTCGATTCGCGATTCCTTTTCCAACCCCTCCCTGTCTCTTTCCCAATTTGCTTCCTGTCCACCTCTCACACTGTCCTATCAAATAAAGTTGAAAAAGACAGAGAGAAAAAAAAACCTGGGTTGCAGGAGTGGATCTGGTCTTGCCATGGAGCCATGTCAGGGGCGGTCCTAGGGGCGGACCGACTGGGCATTTCCCTGTACAAGTTTAAGTTCTTAAATGACTTTGGGAGCAATAGTTGGTGTTACCTCAGGCTCTTCCAGGAACAGTTCTTGTGTGGTATATGACCAGCTAAGTGCATTGTGACATGTTTTCAGTGTCTAGTCTGGCTAATGTTCACAGCACTCACTTGTCACTTGATTATGGTTTAGGGCTCAGATCAGCGGGAGACTTGTTGCTAACGTCTGGGCTGGATGTGAGACTGCTTAACACCCACAGGTCCCAACCATCATGACCAGCCCCTTTAAATGACTGCAGGCCGGGGCCGCACCTTCTAAAAATTTTTTTTTTTAAAAACACGCGCGCACGCACATTCGCACGCACGCGCACACACAGACGCACACACACACACAACTCTTTTCTTGAGGGTGTGGGCCATAAATGAAAAAGCAGCACCCGAAGACCTCTTGTTATTTCAGCTGCATCTGCTTTACTATTTCTGACGGCAGCCCTTTACCAATCTCTCTCTCTCTCTCTCTCTCTCTCTCGCTCTCGCTCGCTCTCTCCCTCACTACTTCTGTCACGCACTTATAGAGAAAGCTGGATCTTCAAAGGCCAGCAGAGCATGGGTGTGGATAACAAGAAGTGAGAAAGTGAGAAGTGAGAAGGGAGGACAAACGAGAGAGAGAGAGAGAGAGAGAGAGAGAGAGAGAGAGAGAGAGAGAGAGAGAGAGAGAGAGAGAGGGGAAAAAGAAAGAAAGAAAACTAGAAAAAAAGAAAGATATAAGGAAAAAGAAAGACAGAAAGAAAGAAAGAAAGAAAGAAAGAGAGAGGTAAAAATAAAGAAAGAAAGAAAAAAAGAAAAAAAGGAGAGAGAGAAAGAAAGAGAGAGTTCAGACTACAATGAAAAGACAGTGCGAGGCAGGCTGGCTGGGCTGACCTGACCTGCCTGTGGTGACGTAGTGAGGACGCAACTCCTCATGGACTGGAGCCTAAAGGGCCCATGTCTCTCTCCCTGAAGGCCCATCTCGCTCTCCCTAAGGTCCCATCTCTCTCCCCCTGTAGGCCTGTCTCGCTCCCCCAGAGGGTCAAACAAGAGTGGCATGACTATTAAAACACAGCCACTAGCAGGATTATGTGAAAATTTGATAGCAAAACATATTCACCAGTGGTACATGAAAAACACTGCACGCACGCACGCACGCACGAACGCAAGCACACACGCAAGCACACACGTGCACGCACACGCAAACACACACACACACACACACACACACAAGAAACCACACGGGAGCAAACTGTAAGCCCCCCAGAACAGCTCTAGGGAAATGGCATGACAGGAGCTGTCTGTTTCTATTCATTTCTGCAGGATAGCACACATAACAATGGTACGCTACACATTTACTGCTTTCAAATACAGAATAAGTTAACCCATTTTAGCCTGATGCTGTGTATGTTGTTTGACCTTTGGTGCATTCAAGCTCTTGAGAGTTTAGCTTTTTTTAATAAAAAAATGTGTGTATATTAGAGTTGAGTAAACACATTCTAATGTTAGATGAGGCTCCTAGTTTTAAATGTAACTTGTATTCATGTTTTTATGTGCTTCGGAGGCAGAGATATTTAGGTTTTTACAGGCTGAGGGCACCTTTTACCAAAAAGGGCTTAGGCATTAATCAGCAGGCATTTTTTGCAGGTGCCTTAGGCTAAAATGGGTTAAACCACCTCTGTTAGGTCCACAGGCAGACTAAATTCATACAAGCATTTCAAAAGCCAAATCCTCTACCACTGGATACAAGTGATATGACATTGTATTTTTAAAAAGGCAAAGCTAAAAAGTAAGCATAAATAGAACTCCTAACGCATCTTGAATATCGTCACATTTTAACTTCTCCATTGACTCCTGCTTTGTGCGAATGCCCGTAATTCCAACTGACCCATAGTGATTTCTTTTTTCGGATGACCCCCTTTCTCTAACAGCAAACGATGGAGTCCCATTACAGGAGCCAGAAGACACAGGCTTCTCATTCAACCTGGGCCCATCTGAGAATAATGACACAATTTATTCACTGTCTCACAGCTGACAGGACGCCACAGGGGAGGGGAGTGGTGGGAGCAAGCGCATGTGCGTGCACGCGAGACTGTGTATTTGTGTGTCTGTGTGTGTGTGTGTGTGTGTGTGTGTGTATGTGTGTGTGTAGTGTACAGAATGTATACAAGTACATTTGAGGATCAAAGTATGCTTGTCCATCCAAATATGATTGTGCATCAAAGTATGAGTGTGTGTATATATGTTTGTGTGTCTGTGTGTGTCCTCCACTACATCAATTTCCTCCACTTCTCTCCTCCACAGCTTCCCCCCCCCACCCCTCCCTCCCCCCCCTCTCCCCTCCCCTCTTCCCAAGAGCCCCTGCACCACAGAAACGGCAGTCATTACCATCATTCCAATCATCATTACTAACAGTAATTGCCGTTATTATGATTGGCCAGCGTGCATAATCCGCAGCCCTCCCTCTCTCCCTCCCTCCCTCCCTCCCTCCGTGGGGGCCCCGGACCAAAGGGTTCCAGCCAGAGGACAGCGGGATAACTTCCCCTCAGCCTGAGGACACACACTTGGAACACATGCAGCTCAACGAGGCGCATTGGGGGACAGGACTCGGTACACTGTAGGGCTGCACGATATATCGAAAATGTATCGAAATCACGATACCAAGAGCGGCGTATCGCGTATCACGTAAATGACTTGAATTAATTATCGCTAACAAGTAAAACATTTTCCGTGCAGTCCAATCACTAGCTGAATGTCAACAAATGCGCAAGAAGCTTGACATGACCAAAGCCACGCCCCCACACAGAGCGACAAATTTGTGACAAGAAAAACACTCGGCTATATTACTAAATATTGTTTAAATATCGCTATCGAGGTATTGCATGATGTTATCGAGTATTGATTTTGTTTCTGATATCGTGCAGCCCTATCTGCAGTCCTACAGTACAACCACCACCACCACCACCACCACCACCACCACCACCCTTCCATTCCATTCCTTCCTCCTCCTCCTCCTCCTGTAGGGCTGCTCGCTTATGGGAAAAATCACTATCACAATTATTTCACTAAATATTGATATCACGTTTTTTTTAAACAATATTTCTTTAAAAGACAAATTATTGTGCTAAACAGTGTGTCTTGTTTAGAATTATTGCTATGTCAAATTCGCAGTAGCGACAATATCCAACCTAATACGGAGGCTTTGAAGGTATTTTTTCAGTTCATCAGTTTCAATGTTGGTGGAGTACCTTTACTTTGGCTTTGTAGGGCAGAGATGAGATAAGCTGATCTCTAAAGGCTTGCGACAGTTTCAGGATGTGCACTGCGTCACCGATAATGACTGAAAGGACAGCTGCGTTACCTTTATCGGCACATGCTGACAACTCGGAGGCTGGAAAAACAACACTGGAGTTCGGAGACACAGACAGCATCGATTCTTGCAGTGCTCCCAATTCCTTCAACAGTGGCGAGCAACCTGGATTAGGGTTGTGCCGATAGACGATATCATCGTCCATCGGCGATGGACAGCTGGCATCACGATGGACGGCAAACATCGTGATGCCAAGGAATCTTGTACTTGTGTATTTTTGAAGCCGCTGCTATAGTAATCATTACGGTACTTGACATCACATTACCGTAAAATCCGTAGTAGTAGCAGCGGTTTTCAAGACAAGTTGTGAACACAAGCCCCAAGCGGAGTGAATTATATAACTACGAAAAAAGCACAATGGATTTTTTTTTTTTTAAACTTGTGAACTAAGCCCAACTATTGTTTGCTGCAGATGTATGTAAGTAGGCCTAAGTGATATCGTTCATTTATTTCTGTGACCTAAGTTGTTGACTACAAAGGGGACTCTTTACGCATTAGGACTACCTAGCTGGCTCCTCCGGAGTAACATGACGATAAGCAACACGTTCGGCAATTGCGACAGTTTAACATTTCATGTTTAACGGTTCACCTCAAAATGTTTAATCGCTATTCGCGGTGGAGATGTCTTGTGAAGCAGCCCCTCAAGAGTGTACACTTCTGATAAGCCCACTGTCAGTAAGGTGAGCAAGCGGTTCCATGTCCGCCCACTCGTCTTCATGGCTTCACCGCTAGAACTACTTGTAGAACTATCCATTGATCAACTCCATTGATGAGGGGAAAAAAAGTCTCGATATGACCTAAAACAAAACTTTCCTTATTCTAGTGCTAGGAATTGACAAAGTCGGGGCTAAAATCCATTGCAAAGCCTCTCGAGAGGGCACGCAATCACGCATGGGTTCTCATCTCTTTCCCATTTAGTTTTCTGGTGAGCGAGAGGGGCTAAAGTTATAGCCTACTAGCCTGTGCAAAAACGCAGCGCATGTCGTTTTAAAATAGTTACACAGATAAATAACTCACAGATGTAACAAATTTATTGACAAGTCTCCCAAAAACGCCACGCAATGAACTGATGGTAAAGTAGCAAGCACTGGTCTTGCAGGTGACACGGGAGGAGAGACGAGAAGGGCGAGGGGGAGGGGTCAGCGGGGGATCTCTGCATCTCAGCGACCATCTCACAAAGCAGCTGAGCAAGAACGCTGAGGAGGTTTAAAAAAAAAAAATCCCCAGAATGTAATAATAATATTAATATATTTCACTTACTCTTAAATTAAATAGAATTAAATAATAACTTAGCTGAAGATGAATAATAAAAATAAATACAAAATATATCAATATTTTTTTTTATTATTCCCCCCCCCCCAAAAAAGACGATGTCATCGTCCATCGCATCGTCTCACTGTAAACATCGTCAGCTGTCAATTAGGGGGACATCGCCCAAGCCTAACCTGGATTCATCAGTTATACCCAGTTTAACACCAGCCAACCGGCAAATTGCTGGTGAAATTTGAGTTTGGCTGGTAGACAAGACCAACTTACTTACTAGCGAGTTTGACCCATTAGTGAGTGTGTGTTTGGCTAGTAAGATTAACATCTATTAGCCATTTTGGCTGGTGATGAAAAAAGTTATACCCCAGTGCTACATATTCCAAATGACCAGTTTTTACATGTACAAATCAACGTGGTACCTGGTTGACTGATCATATTGGTTAAATTGGACAGGTAAAACCACTGGCACTGATGCATCCAATTCACTCCTCACTGCCTCACAGAATCAGGTTTATTAGTCATGTATAGAGCGTATCTGTCCAGTCCCAGCTGCACGAGACGGATGTTTGCCTGGCTTTCTAATCAGTGAGGTGACCTTGATCAAGGCTGAAGTGGCGAAAATGCAGGCAGCCCCCGATGCCCTTATCACGCTGATTAGGAGAACACACAAGCGAAGTGGGTAGGTCAGGTGGGAAAACAAATACGGAGCCCAGTGTAACAATAGAGCTCTGGGCATAAGAACCGGCTACAACAGTACACTTTTAAGCAGGGAGAGCCAAAAAAATGACTGGCTAGACTGAACCCTGTGTGACAACAATAGTTCAGCGAGCAGGACTGAGAAGAACTACAACTACAACCTTGAGGCTGGGAGAGCCAAAAATGGTTGGCCAGATTGAGCAGACTGACCGATCTGCATGTTGCTGAAGATTTAGAGGCTTATGTGAGGATCAACGATTCTCTGGCCAGCACACACAGCAAGTCCAGTCCCCAGTAGACATGCCATTATGGGATCAATGGGGCTGAGAAGAGAACCCAGCCCACAGTATGCTGGACAAACTTACAGCATCCGACAGTCGTCTTAAAACCCTCTCCCATCTATGTCAAAGACGGACGGAGCATCCCAAGCTTCCTGCTGGGAAGAGTCTGGACTGGGACACAGACCAATTAAGTAGCGCAAGCAAGCAGGGCCATCTGGAGAGAGAGAGAGAGAGAGAGAGCGCGAGAGAGAGAGAGAGAGCGAGAGAGCGAGAGAGAGAGAGAGAGAGAGAGAGAGAGAGAGAGAGAGAGAGAGAGAGAGCGCGAGAGAGCGAGAGAGAAGAAGAAGGAAACAAGAGGAGGAGGAGGAGGAGAGGACAGGGAGGTCGAAAGAAAGGGAAACAAAAACACCGCACCGCAGAGTCGGACATGCATTTCCCAAGACCTCGTGTGACATTAGTGAACCCAGGAAACTTGCCGTCTCTTGGCAGCGAGAGAGGATCTGACCTGGCCCCTGCATTGGTGGAGCTGGGTGGAGACTCAGTGGTTCTCAAAGTGTGGTCTGGGGACCACTAGTGGTCCGCAACAGAGCTCAGGTGGTCCGCGAGGGGATTTCTTCTTTTCCAAGACAAGTTAGCAGTAGGCTACATAATTGTGACATTATGTCAAAGCCATGCATAGCTGTCATATTTCTACCACAACAAGACAGGCTTGTAAATGTGAATTAAAAGTAAGTGATCTGCATCGAAATCAGCATTGTCAAATTAGCAACTGTCGATTCAGGTGGTCCCTGAACATTTTTGGGAAGGCACGGTGGTCCTTGGCCTCAAAAGGTTTGAGGAACACAGGACTAGAGCATGTACCCTGCGATGCCCCTATGATACCCCTGCATGGAGGGGGGGGGGGGAGCAAAGGCCAGCAGACAGCCCGACGGGGTGCCAGCCAGCCCAAACGAGAAGGGTCCAGCTGCAGTAAAACAGTTCCACCCCTAATGCAAGCACGCCCATGGGCGTTCCCGGCATTTGCCGTATTGGCCAATCGTGAAGGGATACTGCATGATGTCATTTTCAAGGCCATTTCCGGATGAAGGCTCCATGTTTTCAAAGATATCCCGTGCAAATTGTTATCTTCCAGAGAAACGTTTCACTGAACATTCCACTGACATAATATTCTCAACAATTTATGTAAGAAAGTGAGATAAATCACACGTTTTCTAATCCCAATATTGCTTTGTCTTCCCGTACCTCGGACATTGTAGCCTACTGTTTAGAACTCGTGTCGCTATGCACAGATTTGTCATAACGTATCAGGTCGCCAAAATGCTTTGTTACGTTTCAACGTTGACACATTGACAGTAAATACTGTATATATTGCCTAAATATATACTGTCAATGCGTTGGCATTACCTCACCTAGCTGTGTGTATCGAGGTCACTGTTAACACTGGGTAGGCTATATGATTACACCACAGATTTATCCTTTCCAGGATATTAACACACCCCGACAAATAATAATTTAAAAAACCCTTTTAGGCGAGGTTGTTCACTTGGTAAGACATGATATAGGCTACTTAGAAAAGTTGTACGATGTACATCAGCAACACATTCCCGACTTTTTGAAGTAGGCCTAATGAGTGTCACCTCACCACAGTTATGTGGCCAGCTTGAAAAGAGCAGATGAAGGGTTCAGATGCAAAACCCCCTAAGTGCCTTTTCAGAAAATAATCTTAATTCATTAATATTTAATACAAAGCTATCAAAATTGCATACTTTTTTATTTGATCTATGTAATATAACTATTTATATGTATTATCAAGTAGGCCTACATGAATGTAAACCAAACCAACAACTGGGTTCTCTAAAAATATAGAAGTGCAGGTCTTCAGAAATGGAGTTAGGGGGTTTTGCATCTGAACTCTTCAGATATTAATGAAAAAATATGAAAGTATTTAAAATAGCAATAGGCTATTTGTTTGTTTTATTGGAGAAAACGATTTCTTCATTACCATAGGCCTACCATACTCCATGTCTGTCTATGATTTAGGAGTGACCACACCATTGAAGCTTACCTCTTTATCCAGGAGAGGTTCCAGATGGGCCTGTCTTCAAAGGCCATCAGAAAACAGAGAAAAATTTTCCTACCATCATAACCAGTGTTTGTGCATACATAATCAGGGCCGCTGACAGCTTTGGCTTTGCCCAGGACAAAGTCATCTGAAAGGGCCCCCCACTCAATACATAGACTACGTATACAATGTAATGAGGACCCATTCCTGGACCCCTCGTCTCACTGGGCCCAGGTCAACGGACCCATTTGTCCCCCCTGTCAGCTTCCCTGCATGTAGGCCACATACATTGCTGAAAGAAGTGAACGAGACAGGAATGAAATGTGAATTTATTTCTGTTTACTTTTACACTATGAAGTGTGAACGGTCAACAAGAGGGTTAACACAAAGTTTGAAATTGTGTTTGACCAGTCTCCAATGTGCATTTAACTAATAACTAAAAATAAGGCATTGGCATTAAAGGAACAGACCACCCTTTTTTGATTTTAACACATTTGCAGTATTTCCCAGCATTGTTCATGAATGTGCATATCATTTTCTTCTCTTTGTTTTCAGTACTTAGATTTATTGGATCAGAATTATTAGCATAGCTTAGCATAATCACTGAAAGTAACTGGTATCTTTAGCATCAAGCCACAAGTGATCACTGGACCGAATTAAATTGCTGTTTTATACTCTGGTGAATGTTACATTCATTTTAAAGTGGTTTATAAGTACATTTGATGATGTTTTATTTTGTACCATAGACTTGCATTACTATGCCTAATTTGGGTATACTGTCAAACAGGGCAATGCAAACACATAGACGAAAATGATATGCACATTCATGAATAATGCTTGGAAATACTGCAATTATGTGAAAATCAAAAAAGGGTGGTCTGTTCCTTTAAATGTAGACTGATACATACTACAAATACAGACACCCAAACAGTGTGCAATAATAAGATTAACATACTGATGGACAATAAATACACAAACACAGTGGACACACACACACACACACACACACGGCAGGAGGAGTTCATACAGGTGGTGTGAAGATGCTGTATACAAGGTGCAATGAGTTAAGTGTAAGTGGCATGGTGAAAGAAGTGTTCATGGAATATTCTCCCGTGTCCTTGGTTATTCATGTGGTTTTCTTCAGTGCGTTGAGGAGTCTGATGGCTTGTGGAAAGAAGTCGTTTCCCAGTGTGCTTTTGCAGCACCGCATGCTGGGCTAGCGCTTCCCTGATGGTAGTAGGGAGAACAGGTAGGGGTGATCTTATGAGCTTTTCTGCTGTCCTCACCACTCTCTGTACTGCCTTCTAGTCTTCAGCTTGACGGCTGCCATGCCAGACAGAGAGGCTGCTGGTCAGGATGCTCTCAATGACACCCCTGTAGAAGGTGGTGAGTGCCGTTGTGGGGAGGTCGGCTCTTCTCTCATCCTTCGCAGGAAGTGGAGTAGTGTCTGTGCCTTTTTGAGATGGTGGAGCCATGTGGTGCAGTTGGCAGAGGAGGAGCGGCACAGTGGTTGGTGCTGGGTTGATCAGGTTCAGATCCGAAGTTGCTGGTGTCATCAGCCCTCCCTCTGAAAACTGGCTCTGTGCCTGTCAAAAAAAGGCATGTTAATGTTATGAATGACAATTAAGACAAAAACAACAAACCCCTATCTACCTACAGAAGGACATGACATGAGCACGTGCATATGCTTGTGCACATGCCCCCCCCCCACACACTGCTACTGTCTTAAAGTTTGGTGCACGTGCATGCATGCACGCCTATTCTCCCCCCTTTGCCTCAAGTCAAGTGTGCATTTTAGAGGTTGTCATCACCTGCACATGTGTGAAGAGCAGGAAGATTGGAGGTTGAGGATGAAGAGGCAGGGCAGGAGGTTCTCCTTGTGAGCGGCCCTGGTCCTGATGCTGATTGCCCATCACCACGCTGTGGCTCATCAAACCCATTACCGGCATATCAATGCTGAACAGGAACGACTGCTTCCATCTGCACGCATGCACACAAACACACACACACACACACACGAGAGGGATACATAGAATACACTACATAAAAATCACACCCATCATTTTAATGCAGAACACCAGGCTGAAGAGATACACAGCTTCTGGCCTGTGCAGGGATCACTACAGTGCCAGTGTTTTGTATTATCCTCTATCCACATTTTTTTTCAATAAATAAACACAGCACAGAAAGGAATTACTGTATGAAATACTTATTGGTCTAGTGCAGAACAAAACAGATTCAGTGTTTTACTCACCACTGTGTGCAAGTTTCTGTGTTCAGCTCAGGTGGAAGCCTCCATCACAACATGTTGATACTGACATTAACCATCCTTCAGAAAACTGCCTCTGCCTGTCAGAAATAGCAAAATAATGTTAACACAACAAGGTAGTATCTTAAAAATATCCTTAACCAAAGACAGACAGACACACACTGCCACTGTCTTGGTTCTAGGACACACACACGCCCTTTAAGGGTCACATCACATGTAATGGCCGGGTTCTCACTCACTCACTCACTCCTTTTCTCCTACTTTTGCCTCAGACAATGCAATGAGTTTTTAAAATGTGGCCTTACCTGCACATGTGTGAAGGACAGGAAGGGAGGTTGAGGATGGAGCTGCCAGTCAGGAGGTCCAGAGCTGTCCTGGTCCATCACCATCATGTGGATCATCAACCCCAACCCCAACTTCTTATATCTGCGTGAACACATTCACGAACACTCACACAAACACACACACACACACACACACACACACACACACACACACTAGGCGAGATACAGGTTATATGGCACATTAGGAGGCATGGGTATTGTTGCACTCTAGATGTTTAGAAAAGTAGGTGCGTGGACCCAAAAAGTAGAGTTCAATGTGGGAGTACACTAAATAAGACACTGAGGTCAAGTCACTGCTCTCTGATGGCAGCAACCTGACATCTGCTCTACTCTGCTCTGAGAAAAATAAAACAAAAAATCTGCTTGTGCTTGACCTTAGTGTCTTATTTAGTGTGTGAACCTGCTCCCACATTGAACTATATGGCACATTTAAAATCAGACCCAATGACAAGTCAAGTCAATGCAACGGACATGAACCGACCATTACATTAAAATAACAGACTAAACAGTCTTTGGATGATTGAAGAGGCAGGAGAGATGACGAGGGGCCTCGATCCAGTAGCATTTATTTACTTCCCAATCTGCTCGTTAGCACCTGTTAACTTCATAACGATCGCGGACATTAATGGCGCTAATGTACATACTTTGAGCGAAAATTACAACGAAAATATCAACACAAACGTAACAGAATATCTTCCCATCAAAGATCAATAAAGTAGCAGAGAAATTAAAGTACAGAAACATCATTAAATAGTTAGTGACACGGAGGAAAAAAACACAGCTTACCCCTTGCCCGTGAGGAAGAGAGTTCCGGGTGCCACACCAATTAACGCCCCATCAGAAACAATAGGTAACGATAAACCCATCCCAAGTGGTATACTATCTACATTAGCCCATATATTTTGAGAAGTTCACTAAGAGAAAATATAAAGGTTTATTTTTAGCACTACTACATCAAGTCGGTTTTATTTACAATTTCTTTACATGCACTGGTCAAGAATTGAAATTACGTTTAACACCAGGTTGAACAAATATGACACCTCCGACTTTCTGTTCGCACTCCGACTAAGTCAACTCGTAAAGTAACCGTTATGTATATTCATGCTTTTTATTCGAAATCTTACCGACAGTTGAGTGATCGCTGCAGCGAAATCCATCCAGCGAAATCCATCCAGTCGTTTTAATAAGTCCCGCGCGGCGCTTACAAGTGTTATCATTCGGCAGCATGTCACTGACTTTAGAAACTTGAACAGCCAAAGGGGCGTTACTGTGAGGGCGGTCTAGTAAGGAGGAATGGGCGTAGCGGTATTAGCTGGACAAGACGCAGCTGGACCATATTGGCACAAACAGCCCTCCCTTCGGTCCCAGCAAGACCCTGCTGCGTCTTTAAAAACGTCTTTAAGGGGGCGCTGTGGCGCAGTGCGCTAAGCCCCCCACATTTGGGCTTGCATGCCCACGGGGATCCTGGTTCGATTCCGGCCAGGATCATTTCCAGATCCCACCTCGTCTCTCTGTCCCACTCACTTCCTGTCACCCTCTCAGACTGTCCTATCAAATAAAGGCATAAAAGCCCCTAAAATATATATATATATATATATATATATATATATATATATATATATATATATATATATATTTAAAAACACGTCTTTAAAGCCCTGCCAGCCTCGGCCCCTGTTTGGCCTCGAGGGACTCGTTCACCCCTCAATCTGATTGAAGGATTTCTAGCCCGTTACGTATATCATGGCACTGCAGGAGGAGGAGGAGCGGGAGGAAGAGGAGGAGGAGGAGGAAGAGGAGGAGGACAGCTAGAAACAACAAACATGGCCTCTTAAAAAATGAAGAGGCTGGCAAATGTCGAGCCCTACTGTCTGGAGGGGAGGGCTGGCGTGGCGTCAGGCCATATTAATCTCGGTCAGCCCCAGCCAGAGTAAGGTAAGGTGAGTTGCTGATGATGAGATCATCTGCTCCACTCCGGCTCCACTCCACTCCGCTCCGCTCGCGTGTTTGGAGTTGCTTAAAGCATGACATAATGCAAGGGGCGCTCCAAGTGATGATAAAAGCCCAGCGAGCGAGCGAGCGAGCGAGAGTGAGAGTGAGAGTGAGAGTGAGAGTGAGAGTGAGAGTGAGAGTGAGAGTGAGAGTGAGAGAGAGAGAGAGAGAGAGAGAGAGAGAGAGAGAGAGAGAGAGAGAGAGAGAGCGAAGCAAGTGAAGTCAGGCGGACCAGTCAGTCAGTCAAGTCAAGATTGAAGAGTAAACAGTTGGCGTAAACCATGCCACTGACGTCATAGTTGCACCACTGTGCATGGTGGGGCTCATGTACATAACCTTCCCTCTACGTGTCAACATCACTTTTGTTATATAATTAGCGATAACATAGAGAAAGAGTTAGAGGGCCGCAAGTGCCAAGTGCAATATTGCCATGGCTGGAGGATGTTTCCCTGTGAGGGAATTCTTTTGAAAAGAGCCTTCTCATTGTGGTGGTGATGGACTTGCTCCGAATAATTTTCTACACCATTACATGAAAAACGTTCTTTGTTCACCCCGAGAAAGGCTCGACACATACACACGCACACCCACAAACGTGCGCACACACACACAGACACACACACACACACACACACACACACACCGTCTTTATGTTCAGGGCCTCTGATGAGCAGCATGGCAGCCTGGAGGGCGTTTCTCAACTGCATCATTGCTAACTAAATTAGCTACTTAGTTACTTGGGTGCAATGCAATTTCACATGGGCAACCTAGTAAGTTGCTTACTGGTTAGCAACAACACTTTTGAGAAACATATCCCTGGTTAGTCTACTGACTTCAGATCAGCTCTTCCACAGACAAGCAGGGCTAAACATCACAACGCTCAACACTGATCAATGGAGCGCATATGCCTACATATGCCAGTGCATGTGCATGTGCCTAGTGGTGTTACAGGGGTAACAGAGCTTCTACTTGTCAAGGAAGCCAAAATAGAAGAAAACAACACTTCCAATAACAATAACACACCACTGGACAAAATAACAATACATCAGGGCCTGACATCTCCGTCATGTTAGTGGCCGTACTGGATTTACACCAGCTTGCGAATCAAGTCAAAGCAAATCAAGTAGTTTCTACCCAAAATCAAGGAATAAGAGTCTGTCTCAGGGCCCTGCCGTGGTCAACCGGTAGGGTACTCATCTACCATGCGGCTGACCCGGGTTCAATTCCCGACCCGGGTCCTCTGCCGACGCCTCCCCGTCTCTCTCCTCAATTCGCTTCCTGTCCACCTCTCACACTGTCCTGTCGAATAAAGTTGAAAAAGACAAAAAAAACTGTCAGAGTGGTGCCCTACCCATTTTCGGCCCGGAGGGTCCACAGGCTGCGGCGGCGGCGGAGCCAACCTCTGCCCCACCAAGGACTTCCTGGCATCGCTCTGGAGACGGCAACTCGTCCTGAAGCGCCGCACGGATCCCATGGAAGGAAAGGGGAGAGGAGAGGACCGCCAATCCTGATCCAGAAGCTTCTCAAGTCATTCCATTCCTGGCTGTGACGGCTAGCTGTGGCGCCTGACAACCAGGAGAAGGCCGTGCTCCCTCCTTCACTCCCGCTCTCTCTGTCTCTCTCTCTCTCTCTCTCTCTCTCTCTCTCCACAGCTTCTCTGGGTGCGCCAGCCTGCCTTGCCTGCCCACAGTCAGCGTCCATAGGCTCCGGTTGCCACCCGACCACGCACCCAGCTATGCGGCCCCGCGACCACAGAGCATTACTTTGTGTCGCAAGAGTGCTGTGGGCACGGAGACACGATGAGGGAACCCTACAGGACCGTGGATGGGAGTTTTATTCTTCCTCTATAGTCGCCTTGTTAGAGGACCCCCACAGTTACCCATCCACCCCCCCTTCTTCAACCTCTGGCTAAACAACACCCTATTCTCTTTAAAGACACTATTCTCTTTGACTGACTGTATGCTTGCGTCAAGGTTGTAATAAATGAACGGGTCAGTTGTCTTATCAAGAACAAGCGCAAGAAGTATTTTTCTATTTTATGTTGTTCATATGGCAGTGGGGATTGCTCCACGATTGACAACAGTGAGAAGATAAAAAAATGCACAACAACCATACACCCATTCTGTACACGAGGCAAGATTTGTTTAGTCAAGTCAAGCCAGACAGAGGGATGAGAGACCACATCAGAGAAACCAACAAGAGCACTGTTCGTCAGATCTCACAGAAAATTTACAGACAGCCTAGGACAGCATGTTTTCAATGAGGTGTAAATGCTTATGTGCACAAGCACATAAAGCACACACACACACACACTACACGCACGCACGCACGTACGCACGCGCACACACACACAAACACACACCCATGTACACAGCAAAGCAAAGCAAACTGCTCACTCGAGGAACTTGACGAAAAGTGCTGTTTCAGAGCGTCTTCCCTTACATAAGCAGGCACAATGCTATAATTAGGAAGGGTGGTTCCATCGTAATGAGAGAGGAGAACAGAGAAGGAACACGAGCGAGCGAGAGGGACGAGGGACGGGAGAGAAAGCTGACGGAGGGGAAGAAAACGACAACGACAACGGCAGAGGGGGAGAAAAGCACCAAAAGAAAAGAGTTAGCAAACCCTCTATGAAAGTTAAACACAAACACATCAGTTGTCTGTCTCTAGTACACAACACAGCTCAAGTGTGAAATATCGTTTCAAACAAAGGCTTTATTCAGGCTCAGAAAAGTCCTGTGGTTGACTCTGGTAGCCATGTTGTAGGGTACACTTGTAAATACTGCTATGTCAATGACCTGTTTCAGTTGCACAATTAGTCACAACAAACCGAGACTCATTACGCTTTACTACTTTAAGATTGAAACTTCGAACCAATCTTATGTAAAAACGTGACAACGATAGATAGTTTGAGCCAACCATGTTCTTGAATATGATTGTCCACCCACTTTCTTTTGAGTCCTCATAAACAAGAACATATGGTCCATACAAATTAGAGCAACACTGCCAAACTTTACACTCAGGAGGGCCAGTAATATTACCATCCTCTGACAGACTGACAGGCAGGGTCGGCTGGGACGATGAAAAAGGAAAAGAAAAACACATTTCAGGAAACATGCCGATAAAAACTGTTTCCTCACCAGGGACGGCAGAGTTATGCTCTTGTTGCCCAGTTTATAACCAACTATACTGTACGTCCATTCACACACACAGAGGCGCACACACACAGAGCTGTCAGCAAAGAGCAAATACATATAACTTGTTTATAAGAATTTATTTTCTACAGGAGATAAAATAAGTGGTTTGAAACTTTTTTCTTGCATCAAGGACAATGATTCGTGCTTTAATCATTTGGGTGAGGACATGACAGATGTTCAACACTGCTAAAACTTTTATCTAAACAATGATAATAATAACAATACTGTACATTGTATTTCAAAGTCTCTTTCAGAACACCCAAGGACACTGTACACTAGAAACTTGGCTTAGTGAGAAACATGACATCATTTTGTGAGGAGACGACGCAACATGCCCTGCACACATGGCAGTAACTACCATTGAGGACACAGAAGTCATGTCCTCAGTATTTTTATGTTATTATTTATCTATGATGAAAATTGACATATGATCAACATGTACGTCTGTATACGACACCCCCATTTATTCTCAAGGCAGTGATTAATAAAAAAGAAATGTAAGAGTTTGACTGAAGTATTTGAAGCATTCTAAATGTACAGTATAGTGTGCAGCACGCAGTATTTGACCTCGGTATTTGAAAATGTCTGGTTACGGCCCTGTCTGCACACACTGCCGAAACTTCATCTAAATGCCTTTTGGCCAGAGACATAAATGGCAAACACAAACTGATAGGGCTTAAATGAGCGGATGTGAATGGACAGCTTGCTTCCTGTATATGCTTTCAAGCATGGGACTCTGCCTACTGTTTGTGTCTGTGTGTGTCCAATGTGTACAGTACACTGGGACGCTCTCCCCAGGGGTCTGCTTTCTGCTCTGGCCAGGAAGGGGTGGGGAGGTGGGGGTGGGGGGTTTGGGGAGTGGTTGGTTGGGCAAGAGGGTAGGGAGGGACTATGATTTTTGTGTATGTGAGAGAGAATGGAAGAGAGAAAGAGAGACTGTGTCTGTGTCTGTGAGAGAGAGAGAGAGAGAGAGAGTGTCTGTAAGTGTGTGTGTGTGTGTGTGTGTGTGTGTGTGTGTGTGTGTGTGTGTGTGTGTGTGTGTGTGAGAGAGAGAGAGAGAGAGGGAACGTGTGAGCAAGTGAAAGAAAGAAAGAAAGAAAGAAAGAAAGAAA
Source organism: Engraulis encrasicolus (assembly GCF_034702125.1). NCBI lineage: Eukaryota > Metazoa > Chordata > Actinopteri > Clupeiformes > Engraulidae > Engraulis > Engraulis encrasicolus. Next base: position 27,678,682 of record NC_085864.1, on the reverse strand, counting down.
GAAAGAAAGAAAGAGAGAAAGATGAGGGGCAGTACTCATCAACCCTCCTTCCAGTCCATTTCCCTCCTCTGCTCTGCTCTGCCTGACCCTGGGCAGGCCCTGTCTGGACTGGTGCCAGGGATACCATGGGAAACGCTGAGCCTGCCGGCCCGCCGGCCCGCCTGCCGCTGTGCCGGTCCACCCCTCCACTCAAACTCCAAAACTCAAACCCTCCCAAAATCTCTTCACCCTTCCTCCCACCCCTGCCCGAAGCCCAATTTTCACTCTGTGTCACTGTGCCTGTGCACCCAGGGTCGTATTATGATAGTCTGGGGCCCCTAGGCTACAGGTAGCTGTGCCCCCCCCCCCCCCAGAAGGCAAATTTCATGACAAATTTACAAAGACAGTGTCATACAAGCTAGCAATTCAGGATAACTCATCTACCAACTGAACTCAACATGACACGTGATATTTTTCACATTGCATCCCATCACAATCCTTTTCGGGGCCCACAGGCAGGTGGGGCACCTAGGCTACAGTCATATCTATCCTGTGCAGTAATCCGGCTCTGTGTCCACCCCTCCTCTCAAACTCCAAGCCCAATCCCTCCCAAAATCTCTTCACTCATCCTCCCATGCCCGCCCCAAAGCCAAATTTTCACTCCGTGTCACTGGGCATGTGCTCTACACTTTTTGGGAAGACAGTCCCTCTGCCGCCGTGTCAACCCCTCCCTCCCAAACCCCGAAACCCAAACCCACGCCCTCCCAGAAACCTCTTCAGCCTTCCAGTCCTCCCTCATCTCTGCCCTCTTCTGTGCGTCTGACTCCAGGGAGAGCCCAAGTGCCAAGAGTACATTAGGGCTCCTTGCAAGGGCTCTAAATTAGCTTTTTTAAATCGCTAGCCAAAATGGCTAGTTGACGTTAATCTTACTAGCCAAACACACATTCACTAATCATGTAATGTTATTGTTATGCAGCTTCACATTAAATATGACATATTTTGTAATGGAATCTTAGGAAATACATTTGTAATACAAGTAAGTTGTATTCAGAGGATCTAGAGAAGGTGGGGTCTGTTTTAAAGCTCTCTGCCTTCAATATAGGCCGAAAGTGCAGGGGGAAATCCTGGTTTGTGTTCATAGTAGGCCTACGGCCCTGTGAGGACTTTTACGGCCCTCGGAGGAATTTGAAGTGGCCCCTCGAACGAAAAAGGGTCCCCACCCCTGGTCTAGGCCGAGTCACGCTGTGTTGAGCTGTGGGCTTACCAGAAAACCGGCAGTGGAGCTGTAGGCCTACCAGAAAACAGGCAGTGGAAAAGAGGCAATACACTCTCTTCAGCTCCCCCATCCACCCCTCTCAAAAAACTCTGGCAGCAAAGCAAAAGCACAGTGAGTGGATGGAAGAATAACAGGACACTGCAGTCCATGTATTTATGTTATCTGCACGACACACCGTCTCCACACATGTACACACAGTGAACATGCGTAACCCAAACAAGGGCCTGCTGCTCACAAATTAGTCAGCAGTAACATGGGCCTCTCTATCCACACCCCTACCACAGTGGCTCCCAAACTTTTGCAGTGGGGACCCCCTTTTGGAAATAAAAATATGGGCCTACGAATACTTTCACGACCCCCGCCATCCCCATATTCTTGGACAATTTTTGTTGCTCTTCAGTATTGCTAGATAAGATTTTACATTAATAGTTTGATTGTCTAATATTGCTAGAAATTCATAGGAACGACCATACGACTTGTCGGTTTTCATTGAAATTCATTTTGCATCCCTGAGAAAGACATGTCCGTTTAAGACAGGGCATACACATAACATCACAAGACTACTTCCCATGTGCCATGCATGTTGAGGGACAAAAACAGAGTCTGGGACCTGGAACTAGTAGCCCAGTCACAGATAAAGGCAAACAAAGGACACAGGCCTTTACAGACATACAAGTATACCTACATAGCACATTCATTACATATAACCCACTGTCGTCCAAGTAAGAGGCTTCCCCCCTTTACCCCTCCACAAAACCCACCACATTACCCCCATCCCCATCCCCCACCCCCCTCTCTCTCTCACTCTCTCTCCCTCCCTCCCTCCCTCCCTCTCTCTACCCCTAATGCATTCTCTCCTAAAGACAGGGACCACTGACCCGCCGCTGTACTGTTCTGTTCTGTACATTTCCAGTGACCCCGGCCCAGTCGAGAGTGCCTCAGCCTCGCCATCAGCGGCATATAGAGTTTCAGCAGCCAGAGAACAGAAAACATTCTGCCTCCTTCCACCGCACCATTAAGCGAACGCCGCTCTGCACGCACGCACGCACGCACGCACGCACGCACGCACGCACGCCCGCCCGCCCACACACACACACACACACACACACACACACACACACACACACACACACGCACACACACACGCGCACACACACACGCACACACACAAAAACGGCTAAAGGTTAACTAAAGCGAAGATATTTTTAAGGCCAAGGGGACTGCTACTCGGGGAGGGTTGGTAAAGAAAATAAGGCGAAATGGAACACGGGGATGGAATGAGAGCGGGGTAGGATGAGAGAGAGAGAGAGAGAGCGAGAGAGAGAGAGAGAGAGAGAGAGAGAGAGAGAGAGAGAGAGAGAGAGAGAGTGTGTGTGTGTGTGTGTGTGTGTGTGTGTGTGTGTGTGTGTGTGTGTGTGTGTGTGTGTGTGTGTGTGTGTGTGTGTGTGTGTGTGGCGGGGGGGTGAAAGGGAGAGCGGGAGAGACAAAGGCTGGAGGCTGGAAAAAAAGACATCATTCCTATGGAGTTCTATGGACACTTCTTCTTTGTGACTGTGCCTTTGCGGGTGGTCCGATTAATGAAATAAATAATATGGGCTGCAGTGTAAACATAGAGAGCTCTCTGCCCAGGGCCACATTTTAAACCAGCTCCATCAGGGGGCCTCCAAATCTCAATATGCTCCCCCACCTCAATCCAGTGCTGGACCGGTCATATGGCATAGCGGGCATTTCCCGGTGGGCCCCGCACCATCAGACCCCCAAACAGGGGCCTATTTTCAGAATTGTTTTAAAAAAAAATAGTAAACCAAAAGTGCCCGGAGCTGATTTCTCCCCCAGTTCATCCCTTCCTCCACCACCAACTCTCCATCACTGGGGCTGTAACGATATTGTATCGAACCGAGAAATCGTGGTACACAGAGTCACGATACTGTATCGTGATACAAGGGTGCAATATCGTGATACACCCTTACAAAGTTTTATTACCCATTAGTCCAGAAAACAGCCTTATGATTTAATGTGATAGTGTTTCCAAACTTCAGTGGAGATACATTTCAGAAATCGTGGGATGTATCGAACCGTAAGTCAAAAATCGTGATACGAACGGAATCGTGAGTTGAGTGTATCGTTACAGCCCTATCCATCACCCATCCCTCTTCCACTATTACCCCAACCCAGCACCAGCCCCTCCTCCCAGACCCCAAACAAGACACCTTGTGCCAAACAGCTTTTTAAACTAAAAGCCCCCACTCTCTTCATTGGGGGTCTGCCAAACCCACACTCCAGTATCACCACCCCCTGGACATTACTATTGCTTGGGGAGTATACACTCAATACAGTATCTACAGTGTGGTTCTCCAAAACGGTGTCACTCACTACATACTATAGCATTGAGTATATTCTTCAGTGATTTGAAAATGTGAAAAAAAATCTCACAGGCATTTCTATCCACCAGGCCAACACCAAAGAATATCCATTCCTTGTTCCAACAATCCAATTAAAAACAATACACGGCAACACGAACAAGAGTTGATTATTTGAAGCATTTAACGAGTTCAACCACACGAATATGTATTTAAATGAAAGAGTAACGTGTTGTTTATGTACATGCATAGTATTTGAGTAGCTCTACATGTACTAAAGCATGTTTGAGAGTTAAAAGATCTTCAGTAGGCTCTGCTCATCCTGATGTTCAGTGTGGGTGGAGGAAGAGAAAAGCAAGGTCTGGGACACAACAGAGAGGGCAGCTAAAAGTGCCCCAACTCAGACACTGTACTGTACTTGTTCAAGGTAACAGTTAAAGAAGTCATGATGTGTCATCAGGGAGTTCAACACGTCATCATCACTATGTTTTGGCGTCTGATTCAGCCTTTTGGAGGTTGCATTCCAATATGCTGACTTCTATCCTTCACTTGAGCTTGCGGCCTCACGTTTTGCTGACGACCCGTCTCCGTGGAGAAAACAATAAAGTTTCCCCGGTGGGGGACTGTTCTAGCCTGGTCCTGACCATCCCATAATACTACCATTTCGGCCGGAAATACGTGGATGGTCTCGCGAGGCTAGGACTGTTCCAGATACACCATTCCGATTGCAAATGAGGAAGTGACATTAGAACTGTGCTTTTGCAAGATATTGAATTCATTTTCTGTCGTCAGTGACGTCATCACGAGGTCACAAGTAGGCAAGTGAGCAAGGGAGGACGGAAGTCTGCATATTGGAATGCACCCAAAGTGTCCCTCTCCTGTCTCCTGCCTCATAGACACCCATCCTTCTGGGTCGTCCTCAGCCATTATGCAACCATGTAGGCCAGGGGAAGACGGAGCACATTCCTGCTGCCTGTTTGAGTGAAAACAACACGGGCGAGGAGAGTGAGGCAGCACAGCACAACGCTTCCACACTTCCACAGGGGTAGCCTAATTTGCTTGAGGCCTCCTTTTCTACACAAACAAGCCAGCCAGCCCCTCTTTCTTTCTTTCTTTCTTTCTTTCTTTCTGTCTGTCTTTCTGTCTAGAGTGTAACAATCACACATTACTCCCGTCTCCTCCTCCTTCCCATCAGTGACAATGGTATGTCCGTCCTCTTTGGTTTGTGGAGTGTTTGAGGTTTTCCTTGCAGTCTTCTATCAGTCTACAGATCTTACTCAGACCTCCCTCTCCTTGATGCTTCACATTCTCTCTCTCGCTCATGATTTTGCCCTCTTTCTCTTTTTTTGCATAGACTGTTTCTGAACAGGAAGCGTTGCATTGAGATGAGGTCATCGCCTTCATTCTTCCTCGAATAAGATTCAGTCCAGATATCAGGTACAACAGCAGGGGAGAGAGAGAGAGAGAGAGCGAGAGCGAGAGCGAGAGAGAGAGCGAGAGAGAGAGAGAGAGAGAGAGAGAGAGCGAGAGCGAGAGCGAGAGAGAGAGCGAGAGAGAGAGCGAGAGAGATGCCTTAACTTGGAATGTTTTCCTCCCCAGAAAAGGGAAAACGGGATCTCATCTAGTTCAGTCAAGCCATGTACATATGTCTAAACAAGACAGAGGAAGAGGGCACTTTCATATCGGCCTGTGCTCTATACAAACAAAGGAGGCTCTTCTTAGGGAAAAAACAAGTACTGAATCTTTTCAAGTAAAAGTATAGAATAAACCCTGAAATTCCCCCTTTTTTCCATTTGTTTTAGTCATAATAATACAAGGTCTGTGCAAGACAGTTCTATGTGGTGTGTGAGATACAGTGAATGATTCCAGGTAAGAGGAGAGGTGGATGAGGTGGATGAGCGAGAGTCTAATAATATGAATAGGTGTTGGGTGAGGTTCCTCCGCATAAAGGGAGTCGTTTCAAATGGCTGGCACCTGATATATGGTAGCAGGTATCACATTCACACTCACATGGCTCCCGCACACTTCCACATACTCTCTCCCATAAATCCATTGCATGCACAAACACAGAAATACACTAAAGGGACCTGTAAGTGCGCACGCAGGCACGCACACACGCACGCACGCACGCACACACACACACACACACGTGTAAGGCAGCCTTTAAAAAAACAGACATATGTATCTGGTCCCGCTCAACTGAAGAAGTGCAAACACAAGTAGACAGTGGACACATGTCCTCATCAGGACTAAGCCTTTAATCCTTTGTCTTAACACAACCCAGCAAAGCAAAGCAGCACCACCAGCAGCAGCAGCTTCAAAGCATCCATGCCCCGACCAGTCATGCTCCCTCACACTAAAGACTGAAACATCACACACACACACACACACACACAGACACAAACACACACACACACACACACACACACACACACACACACACACACACACACACACACACAGACACAAACACACACACACACACACAATGGCACAAGCAAGTTCACACACTCACACAAGCATACACTCACGCACAGATGCTCAAGTGTGCTCATAGACGCAAACGGACACAGAGAGACAGAGACAGAGACAGCGACAGAGACACACACACACACACACACACACACACACACACACACACACACACACACACACACACACACACACACACACACACACACACACACACACACACACACACACACACACACACACACAGCAGGGGCAGAAGCAGGCCTGCCAGAGTGCTTGCGCAGCTCTCTTGGAAATCCATTAAGTCCCGTCTCTGTTGTGCCACGGAGCATTGGAGATTGGCACAGCAGCACCGCTGGGCAGCCCCTGGCCCTGGCCCTGGCCCTGGCCCTGGCGGCCGACTCTCTCTGGAAGTCTGGCACCCCTGGAACGCACGGCTCATTCGCTCCAGTACAGACTGCAGAGCAGGCGGCGGCGGCAGCAGCACGTTGGCCCATTATCGGACACATTAGCAACCACAACAACTTCCTGTTTGGACGCTGCGCTTCCTGCCTGCTCAGGATCAGACGGAGGTTGTCAGAGCTGGTGCGGCACGCTAGCTAGCCATGGGCTGCTGATTCTGCCAGTGTCGCTGTCGCCGCCGCCGCCGAGCAAGACAGACACACTCCAGAGCTGAATGCCTATCACTCCTGCAACACCTACACATCACTCACACACACTCAAGAAAGGGGTAAGTTAGTGTGTGTGTGTGTGTGTGTGTGTGTGTGTGTGTGTGTGTGTGTGTGTGTGTGTGTGTGTGTGTGTGTGTGTGTGTGTGTGTGTGAGGGAAAGAGAGCGAGGGGAACATTTTGGACTAACCCCTCACCTCCACACGGCCACCTTTCTCACTCATTAATATGTTATGTGAACCTCAAGTCTGCTTTCATTCCCGGAGAGCGCACACAAACATGCAATGAGGCAACACTGTCATCCAAACATACAATCACCTTGAGGTACAACCAGGCCCACCAACAGGGGGGGACAAGGGGGTATGTTGTCCTAGGCCCAGCTAGATAGGGGGCCCATTGTATGTATTGGGCAGGGGGCCCTTTCATATGACTTTGTCCTGGGCCCAGCAAAAGCTGTCAGCCGCCCTGGGTAGAACTATGCTGAACAGGCTCCCAAAAAGGTCTTGGAACCACGAAACTGTTCAATGATTCAATATTGCTATTCATGAATGGCTGCACAATATAGTATTTTTCCCCTCAGGTGCTGTGCTGTTTCTTGGGAAAAATGCAGGGCTGAAAAAACAACACCAAACGCAAAAAGCTGAGTAGAAATGTTTATCAACCTGTTGGCTGCATAACTGTGGGTTGTATTCAGTTGTGAACTGTACAAATTCCACAGTCTGGACCTCAAAAATGTGCCAAGTCCAACATTTTAATGGATGCTCCCTAACTTAAACTTCCCATTCTAGGTGATTTCAAAACCAGATAGAGCAAGTCCATGCCCTTTGAGTATATAAAGTCAAATGCATGATTTAAAAAATAGATTACGATGCAGAGGCACATAAGACACTCAAACCACTGAACCCAGCGAAATACTTAGGAAAACACAAAGTATCCAAGGTGAAATGCACACATTTACATGCATACATTTACATGTATGTACACAGTACACACACCAACACCAGGGTGCGCACAAACACACACACACACACACACACCCTTGCATGTACTACGCACACACACTGTTCTATTAATGCTGAAGGCTCTGTCAGCACCACACTATTACATAGGCCCGCACTGCTCCAGGCCCATTCCCCATTGTGGAGCGCTTTGTTTCCCCCCCCAAACCAAACCCCACTAAATACTGGGCTCATTCCTGCTATTCACCCACTAATAGACAAGACTGGCTCCCCGCACCCCCCGCCGCCACTGGCCTCTTGACACATAGCTGTAAACACACACACACACACACACACACACACACACACACACACACACACACACACACACACACACACACACACACACACACACACACACACACACACACACACACACACACACACACACACGACACACGACACACGACACACGACACACGACACACACACAGCAGAGCACACTTGAGAGTTCATCTAAGGATAACAGATTTATGGACCTGACTGAATGCAAAGCAATGTTGGTATTACAAGTTGTTATGGGACAAAACATTTAAGTGTGTGTGTGTGTGTGTGTGTGTGTGTGTGTGTGTGTGTGTGTGTGTGTGTGTGTGTGTGTGTGTGTGTGTGTGTGTGTGTGTGTGTGTGTGTGTGTGTGTGTGTGTGTGTGTGTGTGTCGTCTCCAGTTGATGCCGCAACGCCGCAGGCAGACATATGCCACTTTGAACGACAAAGGAGGATGAGAACCACCATGTTACAAAACTCAAGACAGGCCCGCCGCCGCCGTCATCCCTCTCTTGCGCAATGCTCACCCTGGCTAGCCTCGCATGTGCATCAGGCCCTGTGACTCTGCAGTCTCAGGGCGTGTTACTTGTGTGTGTGCGCGCACGAGTGTGTATGGTCCTGGCATTCAACCTAGCTTGTCACACACACACACACACACACACACACACACACACACGCGCACGCGCACGCGCACGCGCACACGCACACGCACACGCACACGCACACGCTAGGGATGGTACAAACCGCACCGAAAACCGAAACCGTACAATTCACACACCATACCGAACCGTGAAATGCAGTTCATGGCAAACCGCAATTCATGTACTGCCCAGAAAAAATATGTAAAACAGAGATTCTAGGAGTATCTTATCCAGTGTCTCTGATTAACACATTGGCATATAAGACCAATCAGAGGATGACACAATTAAAATCACACCATTTTCACATTATAAGCCTACACAAATCATATATAGGATATTTAGTAGAGGTGCTCCGATTGCTCGGCAGCCGATCATGATCGGCAGATAATGGCCAAAAATAGCCTGATCGGTGATCGGAAAAACATGCCGATCAAAAAACCGATCCAGAGATATTAAATTCCTCACGCAACCATTTTGCCTTTACACCTGGCGCTGCCTGCATGTAGCCTAGGTGCTGGCTCTGCACAGCTGCTGCACAGCTGCTGCACCAAAATAAGGCATCTTTACTTGTCTTTAACTTTTTGGAATTCCCTCCTTCATTTTCACCATTTATAATCATATCTGCATCAACAATGATCTGATTTTCCGATCCATGCGGCGTTTACATGACGCTTGTAATTTGCGAATTACGTGTCAGTCTCGCCATGTTCGCTATTTTGAGTTACAGCCTGTCGGCACGCAACAACTAAACGTTTCCAAAACAATCATCAACGGTATTGTTTTCACAGTTGTAGCCTAATGCACAGCCAGGTCATAAGTTTGTAGTCGCTGCAACACCAAACAGTGCAGAGGGAGAGTGGACGGTGAAACTCAATGAGTCTGTGCAGGGAATTCTACAATCTATGACAGTGTTACAGAGAAAGAGCTTTCCTCGCAGACACGCTGTGTTGTGCGTGTTGCCTGTTCTTTCAGTGAAGTTTTTTTTCTTGTTTTGTGTAGAATCTCAAGTGTTTCAGTCACAATGTAATTTGCGATAGACTACTTCTCGCCAGTTAGCCATGTTACGTTATAACCTGTGTAGTTGCCTCGGTCAGCACGCGACAAGTTCACGTTGTCCGCACAAGCATGCCAACTGTTTTCAAAGTTGTAATTGACAGTCAGTCGATTAGTTTGATAGTCGCTGCTGAAACGCCAAACGGCGACAGGTGAGGGGAGAGGGAGAGAGTCAGAACGGTCGCGGAGCTGCTGTGCTGCTCTGCTGCTGCAGCTGTGGACAGTGAGTGACCGAGAGGGAGGGGCTCCTCTCCTCACGAGGCTGCTCATTTAATATTAAAGCGACAGGGTTTTTTCTCGTATGCAGAAGACGAGAGACTGAGATCCAGGTGTCTGAGCTTCAATTCAATCTTAAATAGTTTAGTAATTATATGCAATAACTTATAAATCTATGTAATGTTTCAATTTCAATTCAATCTTAAATAGTTTAGTAATTATATGCAATAACTTATAAATTGATTAATACTGTAGACTTGTAGGCTATATTACCAACACTAGTCTGAAAGAGCTGCAAGATAATAATAATAATAATAATAATAATAGCCTAATAATAATAATGATAATAATAATAATAGCCTAATAATAGGCCTACATTGTGAAAGCAACATGTGCAAATTAAGATTGATTGGTTTATGGGCAGAAATGGTATTCAATAAGGATAATTAATAGGCTATTAAAAAAATAGGAAATAATTTCTGTGATCGGCAATGATCGGTGATCGGCAGATAAAGATTTTTGGTGATCGGTATCGGTGATCGGGCCAAAAAAATGGTGATCGGAGCACCTCTAATATTTAGTGATAAGTCTGATTCAATTAGCCACTTGAAAGAGGGCATTTGGAACGCACATCAGCTGACGACAGCTGATTCAACTTGCGCATCATCACTTTATAATTGCAGTTATATAAATATGGTTTAATATTCCCAGTGCACCATTTATCATGAACTAAAAAAGAACCGTAGAGAACCGAAAACCGTGACCTTGATACCGTGATATGAACCGAACCGTGAATTTTGTGAACCGTACCACCCCTAGCACACGCACACGCACACGCACACGCACACGCACACGCACACGCACACACACACACACACGCACACACACACACACACACACGCACACACACACACAAAAAGTGCTTCACCAGCAGCTCGGTCTGAATGACTAAACAGCACGCAGGCAGGCCGAGGAGGCCAGCTGCAAAACAAAGCTAAGTGTCTGATTCTGGAGGTGGCTAGAGAGGCAGGCAAGGCAGGCTGTGCCTGGACTAAACACACCCTGGTGTTAACTCCCAATGAGGGGATCATAAAACAGCCTGCTCGCCCTGCTTAGCCTAGCACCAAAATACTCATTAAGTCAGTTTGCTTCCCAAACTTTTTCAGCGCAGACGGACCCCCCTTTTGGACTTCAGGATAAGCCTAGTCAATTTTTTGTCCATTAATATTGCTAGAATTTCCCTTACACCTTTTTTTGAACATTCTATAAAAAGAATGTGTTCTATAACAATGCAAGATATTATAATTCCAAATTGTAATGAATGACGCCCAGAGTTCTATAGAACTTTCACTGCCCGAACATTCCCGTCACACCAGTGTGACGATACACTCTTAAAGGTTAATTAGTTTGTCTGCTAATATTGCTAGAAATTCACAGCAGAGCAAGTGTATCTATTAACCATAGAAGTAAATACTGTTACTAACCAAATAATGGAATTATGTTAGCGGTTAGCATGTGGATTTACTGCTCTTATGCAATGTCCCTTTTGTCCGTGGCCACCCCCCTTCAGTACTTGCGCGACCCCCCCTCCCCCCCAAGGGGCCCTGACCCCCAGTTTGGGAACCACTGCACTAAAGTTGAAGTCCTCCGAGGCGGAGCGAGAGGGAAAACGTTCTCTCCTGGGACGTGCCGCAGTGAAGTCACATTACCGTAATCACTACCATCAGCCAAGACAACATCAGTCATCGCTACTCATCTGTCACTGAAGAGCACAGCTAGGGGAACAAAAACAGCAGTCTCTCAAAAGGGGGGTGCTTACACTTTCACTTCACTCTTTGTACTGTTTAAAGGTAATGCAGCAGCCCCCAGGATATCATGCAGTTAACACATGTGACTGCACCAATCCAACAAAAAAAGGTCTTTTCGGGCCACGAAACTCCTTACAACGCAAAGTTTATACTCTTTTTATAAAAAGTTTACACACCAAGGACAAATATCAAAGGCTACAAAATGCTCCAAAATTAGCTGTGACTGGAAACAGCTGGAACCCACAGTCATCTTTTCATGTTTCGCTACACTGTGCGCGTGTGTTGTGTGTACCTCTCAAATGCTCATTCAGTACGTGTGTGCGTGTGTGTGTGTGTGTGTGTGTGTGTGTGTAGAAACAGAGATTGCCTGGCTGTACTGTGTGTGTGTGTGTGTGTGTGTGTGTGTGTGTGTGTGTGTGTGTGTGTGTGTGTGTGTGTGTGTGTGTGTGTGTGTGTGTGTGTGTGTGTGAGAGAGAGAAAAAAAAGAGATTGCCTGGCTGAACTGAGTGTGTGTGTGTGTGTGTGTGTGTGTGTGTGTGTGTGTGTGTGTGTGTGTGTTGTTCTCAGCGCGCACACACACAACGGATGACTGGGGGCCAAGACTCAAATTAGGGTTGAATTATCAGGGCTGAATGCTGAGGCAGAACAGGCATTTTCCCCGCTGCGCGTTTCATAATGACTCCGGTCTTTTGACAAAAAAAAAAAAATCCAACAAGGAATTCAAGCACTTCCACGCTCATGCCAGGCTCCTGTCAATCTGGGTCGGCCCTGTCGCCACACCACAGCCTGTGGTATGAGCGAAATCAAAACATCCAGGCCAAAAATGGGCCTTGTTGGACCATTATTTGCACCGAGTCCAACAACAAAACCCTTGGGAAAATAATAGACCCACTAAAAAGGAGAACTGGACCAGCCGAGGTTCTTGCATCGACCCTACATAGACCTGTCTGCCAGCACAGCACAGCACAGCACAGCACAACTTTCTTGACTCCTGCTGGGCAAACTAACAAAGTTTCCTTCCATGGCCCCTTTTGTTCCCCCCGAATCTAGAGTACAGCTCATCTACTGTGCCAAGACAGACTTAATCAGGCATACTTATAGAAAAAGTATGCTATGGGCATCTGTCTTGACTGCTTAACTTTAATTCACACTGTCAAACTGCTGGTTTCGAAGCAGATATTTAACCCAGAGGCTTCTTGAGAATGTCAGGCACAGTATGCCCCAAGAAAACCAACAAAATGATAAACATGTAAAAAATTGGATAGGTTCCATGTGGAGGAGAGAGGACGAATGTACAGGTATGTAGAGGAGTGTATATTAGAGTGTACAGTATATGAACAGATGTGGGTAACCTGATGGAACTGAACAGTCTGATGTGAAAATATGGGACAATAAAGAAAGAATCTAATCTAAAAATAGACTTGGGTATAGGGGAGAATGTGGAAGAGAGAAGGACTGGTGTTAACTACTGAGCTGAGCACTTTCCAACATTACTGAGCTGCAGACGCGCTGGGTGACTAACTTCAGGCAAAAACAAAAGCCTTCGGGCCATAAATTCACCTCCCTGGAATCCTTGGTTGCTATGCGTCACAGACAAGATGGGTGTTAACCGTCACAGACTCACACACACACGAGCGCGCGCGCAGACACACACGCAGATTCACACACACACAGACACACACGCAGACACACACACACACACACACACACACACACACACACACACACGCAGCACTACATTTGGTCAGGCATCCACACAACACAACCATTAAATTCTTGGCCCAGTTAAACCCTGGGCTGGTGTTTTTCCCCCCAAAGATGATTTATCCCAATGCCCTTTTCGTTCCATCCACTTTTGCACATCATAAAATCAGTATCATATGTAATAAAGCCAAACATGAGAGCTAAACCAAAGACCAAATAGAGTTTATCTCAATTTAACTCCCAATTTAGAAACCCCAGCTTGACCAACTATGCTTTAATGTCGGTTTCCATTTAAACATCTCCTAACACACTGTTTTTTTCGCCCCAAGTCACTTGAAGCTCAGGCTCGTAGAGGGCTGAGACATACAAAGACAAAGAAAACACTCACACAGTACACAAGCAAGCATACACGTCTCCAACATACAGGTAAAGTAAAAAGTTAGTATGTTACTCACCACCCGGGGTTTGGCCTTCAGAGGGGCAGGGCTCAGCTCCTTCTGGGGGTCTGTGGTGGTCGGGGTGGCAGGGGTGGACCTGGAGCCGCCTGCTGAAGTCCCTGCTGGGGGAACAGCAGCAGGAGGAAGAGGAGGAGGGTCCCCTGTGCTCCCCTCGGAGGAGTTCAGGATGTACCTCTTGGTCACGTCCTCCAGGGATGGTGCGTCGTCCCCCACGGCCCCCTGTTTAGGAGGAGGCCGTAAGGGAGCCGGGGCGCTGAGTCCGACGGCTGATGACCGTTGTCTTTGAGAAGCGTGGGCAGCGGGTGGGACGATGGGCACGAACGTGGCGGGCTCGCTGGCATGCCGAACGTGCCCTGGCCTGGCTTTAGGGAGCGGCAGCAGCTGGGACAGGGAGGAGGCGAGGTCGGGGTTTTCCTCGCCGCCGGGCGGCTCGTCTTCCGCCTCGCCCTCGCCCTGCTCCTCCAGCTGCTCCGAGTCCTCGCTCAGCTGCTGCTGCAGCGGCGCACGGTTGGGCCGTTTCCTGGGGCTGCGCCGGCTCATGCGCGGAGACAGCACCTCGGCCAGCTTGGGGTCAAATGCGAAACACGGAGGAGGAGGCCCCCCTGCCCCCGCCGCCGGATGCTCGGGTTGGGGTTGGCCAGCTTCCCCGTTCTGCTCCCCAGCGAGGAGGTGGGATGGCAGGGCGTGCTCCGACTGAGAACGGTGTCTTCCTCCGCCAGGGTGAGTGGACCGCTGCGCCGCTGACGTTCCCTCCGGCGCCCACAGCTCTCCTCTCTGCTCTGATAGGATGGGCTCGCTGCTGGAGGGCGGGATGGGCTGCTGCTCCAGCTCACTGATTGGCTCGCTGGGCTGGCTCTGGCCGTCCGGGAGCAGCATGGTGGTGGGCTCGCCGCGCCTGCTGGGGTCACTGAAGCTCTTCTTCTTCACCGCCTTGCCGTTGCCCTTCTCGTCGACCACCTTGTCCATGGTGCCCGGCTCGCGCACGATGCTCTCCATGACCGCGCTGTAGTCGCGCAGGCTGTCGCTGCAGACAGAGAGGTCGCTGGCCGCGCTCCCCGTGCACTCCGACAGGTCTGCGGCGGACGAGTCTTGACGGCCGCCCCCGCCCCCGCCGCCGCCCTTCGCCGTGAGGGACCCCAGCAGGTTGCTGTCGACGGAGAACGCGTTGCCGCCGTCCTCGACCAGCGAGCGTCTGCGGTGCGGCATGGGGTCGCTGAGGGAGCGGTACGCCGACTCTCCGTTCGACTCTCCGTTGTTGCTGCCATTGCTGGAGTCAGAGCCGTTATTGCCGGCAGAGGAGAACTTCCTGCGTCTGCGGGTAGCATTCGGGGTGGAGGGAGTGTCCGCCTGACTTGGGTTCGCATTTTTGACACAGCTACTAGTCTCACTGCCGATGATGGTCACAGCCTCGTACTCGGTCCTCACATTGGGGAGCATTGGGGAGGTTACACTCTTGTCTTTAGCCAGCTCAGACACTTCCTCTTTATACAGTGCAGACTGACTCCACACAGTCAGCGGCTGGCCCAGCAGGTCTTTCCCTGAGGGGGGACAGCTACTACTCGGGCCTGCTTCAGGCTCTGTTACTATTCCTTCATCGGTCATACTAGACTCATGCCCAGAGAGTTCATCTAAGGACTTGTCGTAAAACACATTCTCTTCAGAGATTCCCTTCTGTAGACATTTCTCACTCTCACAGTGCGTGTCCTCCCGCCTACTTTCAACTGCCTTCTTCTGTGCATCCTCTCTCACTGTCACTTTAACCACTTCGATTTCTTCTTTTTTGACTTCAGTCTCAACGTCAGATTTCGCCTTGTCTTTAGAATCGTCCCCTCCGAATCCAAAGTCATCATCTTCACCAGCACCACCCATCTGACAAATGTCCTGTATGACCTTCCTGGCCTCTTGAACATATCGGTCATGGAGGGGGTTGGAGGGCATTGTCTCTTCATACCGATATCCGCTGCAGCAGTCGTCGCTTTCCACCTCGCGGTCAGACACCACAATCCTCTCCCCGTCCCCCTGACAGTCCAGGCGCTGCTCGGAGGAGCTTCTAGAGGCAGGCACACTGGGCGAATAGCGCCTCCCTGGTGTCTTGTCTGAGTAAGTGAAAGACTGGGCACGTCTCAGTGTGGCGGTCAGGTCTTTTAAAGATGGCCGGCCAGAGTGCGGTGCTTGGGACCTGCTGGAGCCCATCCTGTACACCGGCGAAGCACCAGACACCGTGTGAAACCCGGAGCCGACTCCATCTACACCTGTCTCTTGCCCCGCTGCGCGACCTTTCTTCCCGACCTTGAGCCCTGACAAGTCTGTTTTCTTCAGGTAGCTAAGCAGAGACATGGTCTCCGAGGCTATATCCGGGTTGGACATTGACATTCTATTCCTCTCCTTGTCGCCACTGTTGCTATGGGAGCGATGGAGCACTCTGCTAGCAGGCGGCCCTGCAGCTGCATCGCCGGGGCTTAAACTGGGCACGACTCTAGGCACAACGCGAACAGGTGTGCGGGAAAAGTTGTCACCGTGGCCAAAGCTGGGCGACCTGTACATAGTGAAGTTGCCATGGTATGTCTTGCTCATGACAGAGGCACTGGCGGGCTGGTCCTCCTCCTTCAGGGTCTCAGTGCTGGAATAGCGGCTGCTGCTCCTTGACCCACACGGGCTGGTGAGAAAAGAGGGGATGGTGACCTTTGACACGCGCGACACCACAGCGGGGACAGGAGGGGTTCCTGACGGAGACGCGCCTCCGTCCGGTCCGACTGCTCCTCTGTGGAAGCGTCTGAAGCCTTCTTGTCTGGGCATGGTGGTGGTGGTGGTGGAGGAGGCAGGCGAGGCACCACCACTACCACTACGCTCCCATGCTGTGAAGCAGGGCCTCGTTCTGGAGCCCTCGAACCTTCTGCCAGCGGACTGCTGAGAGTCCAGCGACTGCTGCTGCTGCTGCTGCTGCTGCTGATGACGTTCCAGCTGATCCATCATCATTGGCTGGTCGTCGCTGTCGTCGGATTCGCCATTGTCTCGGCTGCAGCTGCTTTTCTTCTTCTTTCTCAGGGAGCGTCGGCGGATGTTGTCGCGGCTGTGGGCGGCTGCTAGTGCTGCCGGGCTGTCTTCCTCGCTGCCGGACGACCTGCCCACCAGCTTGGCCCGGTAGTTGTTGTTGTCATGCTTGCCGCGAGGAGAGAAGTAGGTGCTGGCCCCTCCGCCGCTGCGCACGTAAGGGAGCGTTGTGCCGCCGCCGCTGCCCCCCCTGCCACCACCTCCTCGGGTGCAGCTGCGCCCCTCTGAGTCGTACTCCTCCTCGCCGGAGCTGAATCTCCACCGTGCACCGCTGCTGCCGGACGACGGTGCCACGGAGGGGGCTGTCTGCGGTCTGAAGGAGCTATGTGAAGAATGTAAACTATCCAGTAGCTGTGGCTGCTCTACCCCCTGTCTATGCTGTTGCTGCTGCTGCTGCAGCTCCTTCAGTTGCTGCTGCTGCTGTCGAGTGCAGGCCAAGGGTTGGTGGGCCCTGCGCGGGTGAGCCACAGAGCTGCTGCGGGGTGGTGGAGCCGGAGCAGAGGGCCTGGGGGGGTCACTGTCCAACTTCTCCGACTGACTCTCGCCTCCTCTGCCGGGGTTCTGCACTTTAGATGTGTCAGGCAGGTCTCCAACGCCACTGGTAAACTCAGAGTCATATGCAGCATGTGTTGTGGTGCCAAAAGAAGGCTCTGTCTTAAATGTTTCCACGTTTTGAGTTAGACTAGCACTGTACGGGTCTGTGGAAGACTCACTAATGTCAGGGTCAGAGTTCCTGGAGTCTTGCCAAACTCCTCTTGGCAGCAAGGGAGACTGTCTATCACTGCGGTCAGAAAAATAGCTGGCTTCTCTTGAGCTGGAGGAGTAGTGTTGGCTTGAAGATTTTAGGTCTTCTGCGTCAGAAATCGACCTATGTAGCTTTCTGTCTCCAAATAATTCTCTAATTTTCGTGACACTTGGCCAATTCGAGGAATCAACGTGTTTTGAATCTCCGTGAGTTGAACTATAGCTCCTGTAAGACTTGCAAGCTGGAGCTCCAGTAATAAAAACATCCTCTTCGTTTAAATGTGTATGGTTGATATCAGTGTATCGTGCGATATGAGAATAATCGCGCTTACCTCCACTAGACCCATCGGCAGGATTCCGACTCAAATGTCTCTGACTTCTGTCAGAATCCGAACCAGAGGCTGATTCTTGTGTTGAATACTTTTCTTCTTCGTGCGATTTCAGAGACAAGTGTTCTTCTGCGTCCTTGCACTGTGTTGGTTGAAACGCATTTCCATCTATTCCGAAGTTTGACGTGGATTCATTTTCTTTGCTTCTACTTCTTGGCAAAGTTGTGCTTTTCAGAGTCCCAGTGCTGACAAAAGCCGTGCCGTGCGTCAGCCCTGTTTTCGCGCTGAACTTTTCTGAGAGCTGGCGAATGGAGGGTGAGATCGAGTGAGGAGTGCCTTTCTTTAGCTCTGCGGTCGAGAGGCTGGCTGCTGAGATTTTGGAAACTTTTCTTGACACAGTAACACTACGCGTCGCCGAGGGCTGCGCTTTTTCGGCTGCCGTCTCCGGAGGAGCTGAAGGGGGAAGGGCACCGATCTCTAAATCTTTTGATATGTGGTGTTGATCCCCGGCTCTGGATCGAGTTTTATTTGCGCCCCAAGTTTCCAGCTTTTTGAAGGAAACACTCCTGTATACTTTCCTCTGAGTCGCTCTGTCTGCCATTGTGCAGTGCAGATACTGTTTTCTTGGCCTCTTGTCTATGTCATTGATAATGCGGGCTCCAGTCTTTCTACCGTGGTCACTTGCCCACCGAAAATTAGTCTACTACAACTCCATTAAGTTTAAGTGGCCCGGCGACACGTTTCAGAGCTTATGACAAGAGGTCAAATTGTTTTCACGACAACAACTGAATTAGGTAACCACTAACACAAGCAAGAAATGGTGTCCTGTTGCATTCTGACCTTTAAGCATGTTCTCCAACTCGGTACCGAGCAGCCTCCTTCCATGCACGCAGGGAAAGACCGCAAACTTTGGCCAGAAAATTTCTCCCAACTTGTTCAACTCTGCAGCCCTTCCAGCAAGGTTACAAAAATGCCCACTTTCTTGAGAGATTGCCATATCCAGAGCACAGTATATCCCTCTAAACGCATCTTTGGCTGTACACGCTGCGTGGTGAAGTGATATTGTTATTTTGTCATAAATAAGTTTTTCCGTGACTTTTGTCTTTTTACATGCAAATGCCTGACGTGGGCGGGACTAAACATGGTGAGGGTAGTCATAGCCCCTCGGGTATGGGGGAGAAGCCTTTCCTTTCTGATGTGAAAGAACTGATATTGAGCAGCACATTAGACGACCGGACCCGAATTACTCACACAGACAGATGTGCGTAAACTATGCACTTAGTCTCAGTGACCTCCAGAGTCAGGTGTTGAGTGGTATGTAGGAAGAACAATTGATGAACTAATTGAAGTTACTTACGAGCCAGATATGTTTGTCTTCCTTTGGATGTTAAATTCCAAAGTTTTCCCTGCCTCTAAACAAATCGTTAATTGTGGGTTTTGTTTGACATAAACTATTCAAGCAACCCTTTGTTCTTGAATTATAACCTACTGTTCTTTGGGAAATTAACCAAACAGTGCGCACTCTTGTGGATGTAGACAAACTGCGAGATTGCCCTAGTTTCGCTACAGCGATGGTGGTGCTGGGCAAAATGACTCCCGTCTTTTCAGCCGCTCCGGTGTGCAGCTATTCTGGACCTTACGGTCCCATTCACTTCAATTCATTTGTTTGCGTTTTACATATTTAAATTCGGACCGTGCCGACGCCGCTGTCAACTATGGTCATGGAACGGCTTGGTGAACAATGATAGTAGTTGTATGGGGCGCCGTTTGTAAAGCTGACTGTGCTGAAAATTTCAGCAACATTTTGTCACATTTAGCTGAACTTCCATCAACATTTTGTCACATTTAGCTTAAAACAGTGTTTTTAAAACGGTGTGAATTTTTCAGACTCCCCTTTTTGCACATTTAGAACAATGAGTGTTAAATCTAAATAATGTATCTAAATGTTAAATATAAATCTAAATAATATATAAAAATGTTCAATCTAAATGTCAAATCTAAATAATAAATCTAAATCTAAATGTTAAATATAAATCTTAAATCTAAATATTAAATATAAATATTGAATCTAAATGTTAAGTCTAAATATTAAGTCTAAATCTTAATGTTAAATCTAAATGTTAAATCTAAATTTTATATCTAAATGTTAAATCTAAATCTAAATAATATATCTAAATGTTAAATCTAAATCTAAATAATATATCTAAATGTTAAATCTAAATGTCAAATCTAAATAATACATCTAAATTTAAATGTTAAATATAAACTTAAATCTAAATGTGGACTTTAAATCTAAATGTTAAATCTAAACCTGAATGTTAAATCTTAATGTTAAATCTAAATGTCAAATCTAAATGTTAAATATAAATATTTAGATTTAGATTTAACATTTAGATTTAACATTGAGATTAAACATTTTTGTGTTTGTAACTTAATTTATCTAAATGTTAAATCTAAATGTTAAATCTAAATCTAAATATGTAGATGTAAGATTTAGATGTAAGATTTAGATTTAACATTTCAGTTTATATTCAACATTTAGATTTATTATTTAGATTTAGATTTCCCATTTAACATTTCAGTTTATATTCAACATTTAGATTTATTATTTAGATTTGACATTTAGATTTAACATTTAGATATAGGCCTAATATTTAGATTTAGATTCAACATTTAGATATAACATTTAGATTTAACATTTAGGTATAACATTTAGATTTAACATTTAGGTTTAGATTTAACATTTAGATTTAGATTTCACATTTATATTTAAGTTTATATATTCAACATTTAGATTTATTATTTAGATATAACATTTAGATTTAACATTTAGATATAGGCCTAATATTTAGATTTAGATTCAACATTTAGATATAACATTTAGATTTAACATTTAGGTATAACATTTAGATTTAACATTTAGATTTAGATTTAACATTTAGATTAAACATTTAGATTTAATATTTAGATTTAATATTTAGATTTAGATTTAACCTTTAGATTTAAGATTTATATTTAATATTTAGATTTAGATTTATTATTTAGATTTGACATTTAGATTTAACATTTTTATATATTATTTACATTTATATTTAACATTTGGATACATTATTTAGATTTAACATTTATTGTTCTAAATGTGTAAAAAGGGGAGTCTGAAAAATTCACACAATATTTATAACACTGTTTTAAGCTAAATGTGACAAAATGTTGCTGAAATTTTCAGCACAGTCAGCTTTACAAACGGCGCCCCACGTTTGTAAAGCTGACTGTGCTGAAAATTTCAGCAACATTTTGTCACATTTAGCTGAACTTCCATCAACATTTTGTCACATTTAGCTTAAAACAGTGTTTTTAAAACGGTGTGAATTTTTCAGACTCCCCTTTTTGCACATTTAGAACAATGAGTGTTAAATCTAAATAATGTATCTAAATGTTAAATATAAATCTAAATAATATATAAAAATGTTCAATCTAAATGTCAAATCTAAATAATAAATCTAAATCTAAATGTTAAATATAAATCTTAAATCTAAATATTAAATATAAATATTGAATCTAAATGTTGAGTCTAAATATTAAGTCTAAATCTTAATGTTAAATCTAAATGTTAAATCTAAATTTTATATCTAAATGTTGAATCTAAATCTAAATAATATATCTAAATGTTAAATCTAAATCTAAATAATATATCTAAATGTTAAATCTAAATGTCAAATCTAAATAATAAATCTAAATTTAAATGTTAAATATAAACTTAAATCTAAATGTGGAATTTAAATCTAAATGTTAAATCTAAACCTGAATGTTAAATCTTAATGTTAAATCTAAATGTCAAATCTAAATGTTAAATATAAATATTTAGATTTAGATTTAACATTTAGATTAAACATTTTTGTGTTTGTAACTTAACTTATCTAAATGTTAAATCTAAATGTTAAATCTAAATCTAAATATTTAGATGTAAGATTTAGATTTAACATTTAGATTTAACATTTAGGTTTAGATTTAACATTTAGATTTAACATTTAGATTTAGATTTCCCATTTAAATTTAAGTTTATATTCAACATTTAGATTTATTATTTAGATTTGACATTTAGATTTAACATTTAGATATAGGCCTAATATTTAGATTTAGATTCAACATTTAGATATAACATTTAGATTTAACATTTAGGTATAACATTTAGATTTAACATTTAGATTTAGATTTAACATTTAGATTAAACATTTAGATTTAATATTTAGATTTAATATTTAGATTTAGATTTACCTTTAGATTTAAGATTTATATTTAATATTTAGATTTAGATTTATTATTTAGATTTGACATTTAGATTTAACATTTTTATATATTATTTACATTTATATTTAACATTTGGATACATTATTTAGATTTAACATTTATTGTTCTAAATGTGTAAAAAGGGGAGTCTGAAAAATTCACACAATATTTATAACACTGTTTTAAGCTAAATGTGACAAAATGTTGCTGAAATTTTCAGCACAGTCAGCTTTACAAACGGCGCCCCATATTGTGTCATTTCGAAGATAATTAAAGAAAACCTTATTACAATGGGCTTTGTCATTGACTCATTTTTTCATCTCTCCCATCTTTCTCTATGTTTACTGTGCTACCACCCTGACATGACAAGAAGGCATATGCTCCACTGAACTACCCATACAATGAAACGGTAGCGCCTTTTATAGTCTGGTTGTTGTCCAAAATCACTGTACACCTCACTGTTCTAACATGGTTATACTCGACGTGTATTAAGGCAGAACACACAAAATGCTTCATTTCCCGGAATTGGAAGTATAGGCTCACCCCAAAATACACAGTGCAATTCACACCATGCCTGAATGACATGCACGACAGATTCCGGGGCCACAATTATGCAGTCGTATAGGATATTGCCGCTTCTCAACCGCAGTGCACATTTCACTCAAAGGACCCCTTGTCATGTACCCAGCCTAATGAGCCTCTAGGGGGAGACGTCAACAATGTGCAAAGAAGCCTAGTACGCCGACGCCTACGCCATAAGTCACTAGGCTACAGGCCCCAATAGGCTACTCATCATCATCATCATCATCATCATCCTCATAATAACAATAACACTAATTACAATAATAGGCCCAATAATGATAATAATAACACCAACAACGATACAACCACATTCCATAGGCCTATGCATAATTCACTCTTCATCAGCCTATGCAAATAATTCATGCTCACGATGATTCTATAGCTTGCTCAAGTAGGCCTACGCAACAGCAATAGGCCTATATTTTGCTGAACAACACTGATATCCACTCCAATTTTCTTTGGGCCAGCGACAACAGGTTGTACAGACAAACGGACGGCCAGTGGCCACGCCGCTGTTGCTGTGCGAGGAAAACAACAATTCTGTCGTGTGCAAAACATGGTCATGGGACGGCTTGCTGAACAAGAATGATATTACTTGTGTCATTTCTCAGATAATTAAAGAACACCTTATTCCAATGGGCTTTGTCATTGACTCATTTTGGGGTGAGCCTATACTTCCAATTCCGGGAAATGAAGCATTTTGTGTGTTCTGCGTGTGTAACACCTTAATACCAGGGGCGTCGCCAAACCTAATTTACAGGGGCACATGCCTGGGTATTGACTTGCTGTGCCCTAGTATGAGTTTCACAAAAAAACAACAACCTTGCTACCTTGGAATTTAGCTCTATTTAGCAAACAGAGTGATCAGAATGCACAAAAAATAGCGTCCATTGTAATAAGGTTTTCTTTAATTATCTGCGAAATGACAAAAGTAATATCATTCTTGTTCGGCAAGCCGTCCCATGACCATGTTTTGCACACGAAAGAATTGTTGTTTTCCTCGCACAGCAACAGCGGCGTGGCCACTGGCCGTCCGTTTGTCTGTACAACCTGTTGTCGCTGGCCCAAAGAAAATTGGAGTGGATATCAGTGTTGTTCAGCAAAATATAGGCCTATTGCTGTTGCGTAGGCCTACTTGAGCAAGCTATAGAATCATCGTGAGCATTAATTATTTGCATAGGCTGATGGAGAGTGAATTATGCATATGAAATGTGGTTGTGTCGTTGGTGTTATTATTATCATTATTGGGCCTATTATTGTAATTAGTGTTATTGTTATTGTGGTGATGATGATGATGATGATGATGATGATGATGATGATGATGATGATGATGATGATGATGAGTAGCCTATTGGGGCCTGTAGCCTAGTGACTTATGGCGTAGGCATCGGCGTACTAGGCTTCTTTGCACATTGTTGACGTCTCCCCCTAGAGGCTCATTAGGCTGGGTACATGACAAGTGGTCCTTTGAGTGAAATGTGCACTGCGCTTGAGAAGCGGCAATATCCTATAGGCCTACGACTGCATAATTGTGGCCCCGGTATCTGTCGTGCATGTCATTCAGGGGCATGGTGTGAATCGCACTGTGTATTTTGGGGTGAGCCTATACTTCCAAATCCGGGAAATAAGGCATTTTGTGTGTTCTGCGTGTGTAACACCTTAATACACGTTGAGTATGACCATGTTAGAACAGTGAGGTGTACAGTGATTTTGGACAACAACCAGACTATAAAAGGCGCTACCGTTTCGTTGTACTGTATGTGTAGTTCAGTGGAGCATATTCCGTTCTTGTCATGTCAGGGTGGTAGCACAGTAAACATAGAGAAAGATGGGAGAGATGAAAAAATGAGTCTATGACAAAGCCAATTGGAATAAGGTGTTCTTTAATTATCTTCGAAATGACACAAGTAATATCATTCTTGTTCAGCAATCCGTCCCATGACCATGTTTTGCACATGACAGAATTGTTGTTTTCCTCGCACAGCAACAGCGGCGTGGCCACTGGCCGTCCGTTTGTCTGTACAACCTGTTGTCGCTGGCCCAAAGAAAATTGGAGTGGATATCAGTGTTGTTCAGCAAAATATAGGCCTATTGCTGTTGCGTAGGCCTACTTGAGCAAGCTATAGAATCATCGTGAGCATGAATTATTTGCATATGCTGATGGAGAGTGAATTATGCATATGAAATGTGGTTGTGTTGTTGTTGGTGTTATTATTATCATTATATTTAGTTTATTTTAGTTCAACAGGGACCATATATTGGGCCTATTATTGTAATTAGTGTTATTGTTATTGTTATTATGGGGATGATGATGATGATGATGATGATGATGATGATGATGAGTAGCCTATTGGGGCCTGTAGCCTAGTGACTTATGGCGTAGGCGTCGGCGTACTAGGCTTCTTTGCACATTGTTGACGTCTCCCCCTAGAGGCTCATTAGGCTGGGTACATGACAAGGGGTCCTTTGAGTGAAATGTGCACTGCGGTTGAGAAGCGGCAATATCCTATAGGCCTAGGACTGCATAATTGTGGCCCCGGTAGGCCTATCTGTCGTGCATGTCATTCAGGGGCATGGTGTGAATCGCACTGTGTATTTTGGGGTGAGCCTATACTTCCAATTCCGGGAAATAAGGCATTTTGTGTGTTCTGCGTGTGTAACACCTTAATACACGTCGAGTATAACCATTGTTAGAACAGTGAGGTGTACAGTGATTTTGGACAACAACCAGACTATAAAAGGCGCTACCGTTTCGTTGTATGTGTAGTTCAGTGGAGCATATGCCTTCTTGTCATGTCAGGGTGGTAGCACAGTAAACATAGAGAAAGATGGGAGAGATGAAAAAATGAGTCAATGACAAAGCCCATTGTAATAAGGTTTTCTTTAATTATCTTCGAAATGACACAACTACTATCATTGTTCATCAAGCCATTCCATGACCATAGTTGGCACCCGACACAAGTGTTGTTTTCCTCGCACGACGACAGCGGCGTCGGCACGGTCCGAAATCTGTAAAACGCAAACAAATTAATTGAAGTTAATGGGACCGTAAAGTCCATAATAGCTGCACACCGGAGCGGCTGAAAAGACGGGAGTGGCAAAATGTGAAATTTGAAGGCAGCGTGTAAATAATGGCAACGGAGATGTGGACGCATTCGTCTTCTACACATTGAACCATAGGCTAAGCAGCCAATACATAATGCACAGCCTTTCATGCTGTTTGGCTTGCATTTGGAATACAGTGAAGTAATATATGACGGGTAACAAGAGGGGATAGTAATTTCATGCTGACGACCGGCGGTGGCTTTTAACACCACACACATTACATGACATTCTCTCTTTACATAATCTAATAAGGATTATGGATACAGTCAAACGTTCACACATTCGCCCCTGTCTTTGAAGTGTATGCAGTTCTTCTACACTGAAAGACAAAATGCAAATGAGAAATATCAAAATATATTTATTGACACAAGTTGACTTGTAGAGACATAATTTAATCATCAAGATTTATGGCCTGCATGCATCTCAATAAATCCTAACACTGATGAAAATACTGATGTCAATAACATTTGTAATTATTCATTAAAAAAAAAGATTATTCAATGACTAACACTGTTTTAAGGCCAACTTCCGATAAAACTCAGTTTTACTCACTCCTTTCGAAGATCGGACGGTCACCCCAAGTTAAACTCACTTGCAAGGCTCTCATAGCGGTGCGTCAACTCTCCTGGCTGTGTTTCCCGGTGTTTCCCAATTTACATCAATAATGCAGAGAAACGAGCGAATCACGAAAGCCTTTCTGTGTTTCGTCACGTCGAAAGAAGGCGTTGCCCACAAAGGTTTATATCGACCCATTTATCTAAAAACATGTCGAGTAATTTTTTTCTGCTTGTTTTCAAAACAAGCAACGTCTGGTGGTCCGAAACATAGCTTAGCTTAGCTATCAGCTGGTTGCTACTCTCAGGTACACACACAGCACAAAGCCTCATACATAAAGCCTGCTCACTCCGGTTGCTCCGTGCCTACAGCTCGCCTAGGGGTCGCTGTCGAAAGAGCACAGCCCTGAATGGAGCCTGCACGCCTCCGTTGGCGCCCCTATAGTGCAGTACCACCAGGGGAAGTGGCGACTCTGTTTCCCATTACATTCTCTCCCAAGGCTGGAGGACTGAGCCAATCAGAGACGCGTTTCTTTGAGAGCAGGAGGAGTGAGCCAATCAGAGACGCATTTCCACGAGAAACACGGAACACTCTCTCGTTTCTCCACAAGCCACCTTGCCAGCTTGCAAAAACGGCTTGAAACAAAGCAACCAGAACGTTTTTTAAAACAGGACCAACGCGTAACACATTCAATAACAATTGGGAACACGGCAATATTAATTAAATTACGTTGAGAGGCGATCTTTAAGAAGAAATGGATGCACTGTTGAGTGAGGAATCAGGAACCTTTCAGTAAGTTCACAAGTTCCTTGGCAACATACGCCATCTAGTGGTGAGACATGGCCAATCAGAGTGAATAGTAAAACTAGTCAATCAAATGACCAAAACACCATATATAGTTACAAATTTACTTAACAAGACAGTGAAACGATTCACCCAATACTGGAAATAATGCAATACAAAGCTATTCTTTTTTTCCATCATGACACCTTTTTGTGCAGAATATTAAATCGAACATTTCATGCAGGTAGGTTGGCTTAAATTGGGTTTAGTTCCAATGCGACACACAGTGTGCAAATAAGTAGTCATTATATGTCACATGTGTAATGACAGCACAGCATCAAGTAATTTCTATGCCTATGTTAAGCCAAAGCATATACAATAGGTTTTAGTCTGACAAGCAGAAAGGCTCGTACATTATACATCACATACAGTACAATTCTACACATCATCCTGGATGTTTATCCATAATGATCACAAGCTCAAACAAACAAGTGTCACAATACTTTGTTAATTTTTGCAGCAGGATGGAGGTGATGAAATGAGTTGATAGGATTCTGATTCATGGATTCACCTCCGGTCATCGACCTGAAACACCCCCATGCCATCCCGCGCCTTTATTATAATACATTTCACACTTAGCTCACACTTTTATCCACAGTGACTCACAGTTATACAGTGTATGGGTTACAGTCCCTGGACTGGAGCAATTTGGGGTTAAATGCCTGGCTCAGACAGTAAACTAGACAAACCCACCTATTGGCAGAATTTTTGTTTTTGTTTTTGCCTGGTCAGTTGGTCTAGCAATGCACCATAGGAGAAATTCTAGCTGGGCCATGAATCTGGCCTGACTTTCCTCTAATCACAACACTATTTGTGTAGCAAGTATTGTATTTTCCCCTGTCCTAACCTGTGTTGCAAGTCATTGGGGAGAGTGTAACAGGCGTGGCGACACACCAGCAGAGGTCACCACAGCTTTGCCTATGGTGCAATGCCAGGCCGTATGCTATAGTCTGGTTTGCCATGCAGGTTATGGCCCAGTGGCACTTAAGCCATAGATGACAAAAGATTGAACCTGGAAATGTTCTGACACCAACACCAATGCCATAGCCATAAGCAGAGCCGTGTTTTAACATTAGGCAAACTAGGCAATTGCCTAGGGCCCGGCCAAATCTGCCCTCTAAAGGGGCCCCCAACGGTCAGCCTCGCTATAGTAAACACCTAGCCAGGCCGTGCCCTCCTAGTGACGCAACACCTTCAGCGTTGCTACTAGTCCGGTCAAGAGCAATGCAAGTACTTTCTGAGCTCAACCACGGGTCAACCATGCTGTTTGGGAAATGTTAATTGTTATGCTCTTGGTCAGTCCAAGTCTCGAAGAGATTTGAAAGTCGAAGATACTCAGGCTACTAAACACGAGCAAAAATAATTCAAGAGGGCCCCAAGTCCATATTTCACTGTGGGCCCCCTAGAGGACCTTAAGTCCATATTTCACTGTGGGCCCCCAAATGGGCAGAGCCGTCCCTGGTCACATAAGGCCATAGCCCTCTCTCACACAGTGGTGCTCTTGTCTCGTAGCGTGGTGATCCTGAGGAACAGAGAGCGCGTGCTACGCCTCAGCTTGGGCTGCATGAAGTAGAAGAGGATGGGGTCCAGCACGCTGTTCATGCTGGCGAAGGGCCGCGTACTCTTGTAGATCACCGAGAACAGGTTCCTGACGTCGCAGGGCGCCTGGGGCAGCACCCGCACCAGCAGGTACAGAGTCTTGGTGACGTGGAACGGCAGGAAGCTGATGACGAACACCAGCAGCACGATGACGATCATGCGGGCAGCCTTGCTCCTCTTCTCGCGGCCGGCGTCGCCGCCGCTGCCGTCCCCGCGCTGCAGACACAAGACGCGCGCCATGAGGCAGTAGCAGACCACCACGGCCAGGAAGGGTAGCAGGAAGCCCAGGCAGGTGAGGGCGATGCCGTAGGGGAAGTACTGCGTGGAGCGCTCGGGCCGGCTCAGGTCGTAGCACACGGTGCGGTTGCGCTGGACGCCGGTGGAGGCGAAGTCGAAGGTGGGCACGCAGAGGACTGCCACGGCCAGCCAGCCAACGGCGCACACCTGGGATTAGATTAGATGAGATTAGATTGGATGACATTTAACTTTATTTCCATTGCACATTTAAACCATTTTAGCCTGATGCTGCATATACGACATATACGCTGCGTTCAGGCTCTTGAGATTTGAGATTTTTTTCAATTTAAAATGTGGATATGTTAGAGTTGAATGAATACATTCCAATTTTTGCAAGTAAAAATGGGCACAGATACAAGCAGAATATATAGTCCACATCTAGTGCAGTAGAGTGGGTTTGATATGAGCTATTTATATGCAGATTGCCATTATGTTCAAATAAATAGTAATCAGTATGACTGACAGATTAGCAATACTGTATACCAGGGTTTTTCAACACACCATTTGGCATCACTTGGAATTTAAATGAGATCGCCTGAAATGTCTGAAAGTGTGTGAAATGTATGTAGTAGTTCAGTTGTGTTTTAATTTTTGTCATGAAAAAAATGTGTATGGGGTCCCCAGAAATTTGGGATGTCAAAATGGGGTCCCATGCCAAAAAAATGGTTGGAAACCACTGTGGTATACAGACCTTCCATGCCAGGCGTCGGCCTCCCTGCTTGTGCCAGCTGGCCAGCGGGTGGCATATGCCCAGGTAGCGCTGGAAGCTGATGCAGCTGAGGAAGAAGATGGAGCCGTGCAGGTTGCTGTAGAACTGGAAGCGCACCAGGCGGCAGGCCAGGTCGCCGAAGGGCCAGTAGTCGCGCGCCGCGTAGTTGTAGATGAGCAGCGGCAGCGAGCAGACGTACAGGAAGTCGGCCACTGCCAGGTTGAGCATGTAGATCTGGCTGCGCGTCAGGGCGTTGCGCGTGCGCCAGATGCGCAGGATGACGGTGAAGTTGAGGGGCAGGCCCAGCGTGAAGACCACGCTGTAGACGGCCGGGAGGAGGTAGCGCTTGAAGTCCTCGTTGTAGGTGCAGCGGGGCAGCGTCGAGGAGGAGGAGGAGGAGAGGAAGGGAGGAGGGGGGAAGGAGGAGGTGTTTTGGAGGAACGCCTCATCAAAGAGGGTTCCAGAAGACATGAAGTCCCCAGAGGCCATCTATGCTGTTGTCTGATCACATTCTGTAAGAGACTGGACACAAAAACAAAGAAAATATTGCAAACTTAATTTTAGATGCGATGAACTGTTGGTGAGTTTGTTATGATGATGCCATTTCAGTGAGAAATTGTAACGATACTGGATAGAGGGAGGAAATACCATTGGATATTATTGTATATAGGCATGCTACATTAAATGTTGTATACAAGTCAATCTACCTTGTTACCGTTCTTGTTGTTTCAGAAAGCCCAGGAGCAATACAAACAAATGCCATCATCATTAATCAGTTGTCTATGAGCTTAGTAGCTAGACATCACCCATTTTCATACACCCATCCTTTCCCATCTAATTTAATGCATTTTAGATGTATTTAAAATGTGTTTTGGCCATGGTTATCAGTATGGTCATCGTTAAACTTGAGGCATATGATATACAGTAGATATAGTATTAGTAGAATGTGTTGTTTCCAGATTTATGCGAGACTTGTCTCTCTACATGGTAAAAGATCAGAGGTCAATGTGGATCAATGCTTGATCCAAACAACACTGACAACCAACTCTTTTTTTTGGCCATCAGAACCATTTCTCCTGTCCTGACGGCTGTCAAGTCTCAGCTTAGTCATGTAGCTGGATTAGACTCACAATGGCCTAACACAGTAGCACCAAAGACAAGAAAATAAGGATAATATCATAAGAAGAGACAGAGAAATTGAAATAGGGTCCGATGCACTTGTAGTGCTCGGCCCCTAAAAATGAGAGTTTACGGGTCGTACCAAAAAAGGATAATATCATAAGAAGACACAGAGAAATTACAATAGGGTCCGATGCACTTGTAGTGCTCGGCCCCTAAAAATGAGAGTTCACGGGCCATACCCACTTGCTGATGTCGGGGGCACGCCAGGAAGCCACGGAAGTTGTTGATTGCTTCCTGAGGTGCTGGCCAGGGCCTCTGGGCAGGAAAAGGCTTGTGTGTCCTTTGGTAGATGACCAGAAGGAACCTTCTGGGAAGAGGCGGGGCGGGGGGCAGTCCTGGAACTGGGGCAGATGGGCCAATATGGCTACGGCCACCGCACAGCTGTCTGTCTTCACTGGCGACTCTTAGTCTGTAAGAGAAAAAAAACAAGGCAGAGATCATTTGTCTGACGAATCTAACATGCACACCCTTTACTAAAGTCAATAAAAGTGAAACGATCATATTTACTCTTTGAGGGGATAAGTAAACAGTGGGAACAGCCGAACAGGAACTACATTAGGTTTGCACGGCAGACCCCATTCCCTTCCACTTGATTTTCAACACATACAGTATTTTCATCAGAGTTGTGCAACATAGGCACAGGCACACGCAGACACATGCACACACACTGCTTTTAAATCAAGCATAACTTGACAACAAAACAATAGATTTTGGATTAATGATTTCTTCCATTTTTCCATTGTGACGTATGAACGGGGGGATGTTAGTCACTGCTGTTTGTGCTCCACACCTCAACACCTCCAGTTTATGGCTGGACTGGGGGGAGAAATAGGGCACGGGCACTTTTGGCTTAAACAAGCCCTCATAATTAGCGGCGCAGAACTGACTCACCCGTGGGCCCCGCACCCTCGTCCCACAGTTGGACAAAGATGCGTCCGATGGCGACAAAGATCGTGTTTTGGCCGATTTGAAGAATGCATTTCAGACGGACGGACGGACATACCCTCTTATAGAGATGGTAGGACGCATCTAAAAAAAGTACATTTCTGACAATAGGCGCCCACAAGGGTGCGGGGCCCACCAGGAAATGCCTGCTATGCCAGATGGCCAGTCCAGCCCTGCTCCAGTAGTTTATCTTAGTGCTGCCAAGTAGTAGATCCGTCACACATGACTCATAGAGTAGCTCTTCATCTACCACCTCAACTTAATCCAGAAACTGATCAACCTTCACTCCTCTTTTCACAACTATCATGGTTGTTATAACGTGGGGGGGATGACGGCATGCACACACACAGTGGTGGGTTGGTTTAAATCCCTCATTGATCCCAGCCAAATCTGCAGCAGCTATGTTGGTGACGTGTCTTGATGAGTCCAGGCAGGTACTGTGTGGACAAAGAGGGGGCAACTGATGGCAGTCATCATCTCTCGGAAGGATTGTGAAATGATGTCTGAACCAAAACATCGGAGGTCTTTCAACACTGCAGGCACTCTTCGCAGGTAACCTGAGGTTACACTCTATTTAGTGTTCATTCATTTTTCATGATGATTAACACCGGTGCAGAATCTCAGTTTAAATAATTAACTGCACATAGAATCAGTTTGTAGCGTACAGAGCATAGATAACAGATCACTGCTGGAGTTTGTGTACTGAAGATGAATAATTATAGCGTATAGAAGTCTGCATGACCGTAACAACCATTGAGGACACAGAGGTCTTGTCCTCAGCGTTTTTTTCAGGAATGTAAAATTAATCTAGGATGAAAATCGATGTATGATCAACAGTGATAACACCATCTGCATTTATCCTCAAGACAGTGATTCATGAAAACGAAATTAGGAGTACACACAGGGAACACAGTATTTGATCTCTGTATTTGAAAATGTCTTGTTATGGCCCTGGAAATTTCTGTTCAGTTATTATCAGTGGGTTTGAGATGTAATCTCTACCCCTGCAGCTCTTCTGTTTACAATCAGAATGAATCATCTGAGATATGTGGGGCCCTGGTGACTCAGTCCCACCTAAGCCCATATTTCGACACCCCTTTGCAGAGGCAAATTGGTTGAAATGTCATAAAACTAGGTGACACACTGGGACAGATGAATGGCACATATATCAACATGTCATTGAGGGCTACTGGCACAACCACAACTAATTCACTCTCACTATTATGTGAAGTTGCTACATACATTCATTGTACGACATGCTGCATTTACATGGAATGAATGAATAAAATATGATTAAAATACAATAGAGCCTTAGCTGTGGTTGCACCCATGGCCGTAACTACCATTGAGAACACAGAGGTCATCATGTCCTCTGTATTTTTTTCAGTAATGTAAAATTTATCTATGATGAAAATCGATATATGATCAACAATGATGAAGTCAGTCTGTGTACACCATCCACAAGGCAGTGATTAATGATAACAAACTTAAGAGTTTGACTGAAGAGTTTGAAGTATTCTAAATGTACAGAATGCAGCACAGCATGAAGTATTTGACCTCGGTATTTGAAAATGTCTGGTTAGGGACTGTACGTTATTTACCGGGGGGGGAGGGCTGGTGCGCTGGAAGTCCGGTCA
Source organism: Engraulis encrasicolus (assembly GCF_034702125.1). Taxonomy (NCBI): domain Eukaryota; kingdom Metazoa; phylum Chordata; class Actinopteri; order Clupeiformes; family Engraulidae; genus Engraulis; species Engraulis encrasicolus. The sequence continues at coordinate 27,644,920 of NC_085864.1, read as the reverse complement.
AAAAAAAAAATCATGGCCCCCCCCTCCACCTCAATTTTTTTCCCCATGGCCCTCCCCCCACTTCAATTTTGTTTTCCCATGGCCCTCCCCCTACAGGTAAAAAAAATAATATGTAAAATTGGTAGATGAACAAATGAGAACAGTCAGAGTAGCCTACATCAAGGGCGGTTGTCTGCACTATTATGTGCTATCGATATCAGTGGATACCTATGAGAAGCCGCTAGAATCTACCTCTGCGGCTGCATGGGATGCCTTTTAACTCCACTGTCACCAAGACACATTGCCTTCACTTTTTTTTACGTGTTAAGTACAAATAATAATAATAATAATGGTAATAAAAACTTCCATTTCAATACCAATGTCCGAGTTGTTACTAAACTACAAAGTGGAGAGAGTTTCCCCAGCGCAGCTTCAATATTTCCCTGCTCGACAAGCAGCGCCTTTCACAGGGTACGTTTTACATGTTCAGCACAGTAGCGAAGCCAGGGACGCAGGTTTTGTCCAGGGGGTGCTGTGAAAAAAAATCTGTTTTTTAGATGCAATTTCCTGCGTTCTAATCAATTTTAGGGTGAGGAATGGCGAATCACATCTGAATAAACTTCCTCATGTTTTTATGTAGCCTAAACAAGGGTTGGCTAGATTTAACTTTTTTTTTCTTTAACATCTCACTTTGACATTATTAAATTCTTCTCGCGGAAGTGAGACGCGCACCTGATTTGGAGGTGAGGGCGTGTTCAAGAGCAAATCGCGCTGCCTTGACAGTTTGTCTCTTCAGCATGGGCAGTGTGCAATGTGTGAAATTAGAAGAAATGCTTTGACTAGGCTATGCGATGCACTCGTGAGAGGTGACCGGGCTTTCAAATAATTTAGATTTTCTTGCAATTTCGACTGTGGATCAGGTGCATCTCGATCAGGACCCCTGTCCTGTCTCCCAGACCGCGCATAAAAGCACGCACGCACACACACAGGCATGTAATTACACTCTGACGGCCAAAGAGTTTGGGATGTGATCGGAGCAAGAAGTAGGCTAAGCGCCAAAGCAGCTTGAGCCATTGCTGGCTATTGATACAGGGAGAGTGAGAAAGCCACCTTTAGTTGGTGGTGCTATGGTGGTCAAATCAGCAGCAAGAGGCAAAAGGAACAAATTGCCAAAACAGAACCAGTACAACATTCCAAAACATCCAACAAGCACAGCCATTACACACCGCGGCAATTCAACTTTGACAACTGTGATGATAGACAAGCCAGGCAAACCATCGGCTGTGCTCTCCTTCAGATTCACCCCATAGCCAACTCCGAGGCTAAGCTAGACTACTTCACCAGCAACAGGCAAGACCTAGCATACCAATACACGCTTCTACGAATCCAATCTCCACAGCAAGAAACAAAAGTCACTTCTTACCTGACACGATGCACAACTTTGGTGACATTCCCTTCTCCCGTCACGCTTTAAATGTAGGCCTACATAATCCCTTGCTTAGTTGGTCCGTTTTTGTTCACCAAAGTGATGAGACTTCTCTTCACAACAAGTTAGCTCCTCCAATGGTTTCAAGACCTTATGATGCATGGCCAACACATCGCCGTTAATACCACTTTTATTACTACCTTGACACCACAAGCTAACAAACTCGCGTCACTGCACCGTTCTACCTGTCTAGGCCTAGGTACTGTTCTTTCCCGTCTGGTTGGGGTTCTTTGAACACAAATGTAAAGCACACGGCGGTGCCAATAAATAAAATCATGACTTACCAGAGGCTGTGACCACCAGTTGACTACAACACCTCTCCAAAATTCCTCTGGAAATGCCCATCCAATTCGTTGTCAAAACTCCCCAAACTGTTTAGCCCATATAGTTCATCTCAGCTAGTTTGATATTTGCTCACGGGCATTTTCTATGATGCTCAATGTTCCTCCGTAGCACTAGCAATCCTACAGTGAAAGAGAGTCAGCGCGGGCAATCTACAGTAGCTGCACCTGATAGTTTTTTGACTACAGATACACGCTTCAGTGCTATAGTATGCACCGGGACCTTGCATCGCAAAGCGATGTGTTTCAGAACATGTTTTATTATTGTTTAAAAAAATAAATAAAAATAAAATAAAATAAATTCCGTTTTTTTCCCATGGCCCTCCCCCTAACTCCGATTTTTTTTGCCATGGCCCTCCCCTCCACCTCATTTTTTTTCATCATGGCCCTCCCCCCCCTACGCACCAGCCCTCCCCCCCTGATAAATTACGAACAGTCCCTTACGACCCTGGTTACACCACATGACTGCTACTAAAATCACCAGTGACCTTTCTCTCCTGTAGTGAAATTGCCACATTCAAGAACATGAATGAGCAATTTGAAACTTAAACATTTATTTTCAAACTGCTAATGCTTAGGCTCTTGTTCCTGTTGTGCTGGTTTTGCTAACTGTCTTCTCAATGCACTCATCAAGATCACCCAATGGTAATGATGCATGCCTAATCACCCAGCCTCAATGTTATTCTTCTTCACTATTCACTTGCTCTCAAGGCCCCTCTAGTTTACACAACATCACGTGGCTATGTAGAAGATGAGGCTCAGATGCATACAAATTATTGCATAATATGACACTTCACTTGCAAAGTCACTGTCAAGAGAGATGCATGTTAATCAACTTACTTACAGTGCATTACAGAAAGGAACAAAATGTAAGCATGATTGAACATTTATAGTTAACATACTAATGAGACGTTACATCAAAGGAATGTGTTTTTAGGGTGTAGCTTACAGTAATATAGTCACTAGGTCAACTAGTCTCCATAGCTAGCCTTTCAAGGTAAAAAAGCATTGGAATAAATAAGACTTGAATGCATACTACACATTTTGCAGAAAACATGGCATTTTAAAAAGCCAGCCTCAACCATTAACTGTTCAGCAATCTTTGAGAGACTATAACCAAACATTGCATTAGTTAAGTACAGTGGTGTAGTCTACGTAGAACGCGGGTATACGGAGTATACCCACTTCTAAATTTCAGGGATTTCAGTATACCCACTTAAAATTGATTGATCCATTGTTTTGAATAGCAAAAATATATACAGTATACCCACTTCAAAAAATGCTCAAATATACAGTATACCCACCATAAAAAAGTAGACTACACCACTGGTTAAGTATAAAGCATTCATGTTTAGACAGTGAATGAAGCCTCAACTTGGGCAAATGTAGGCCTCTGCTGTCAACTAAGAGGTAAAGTATTTCCACAGAGTTGGAGTGATGCAGCATTTCCCCTTAATGTGCATTGCAAATACCCTCTTTCATTTTGAATGATTCACGTGGCCTATCTGTTTCAAGTTCACAATAGCCATTTAAACAATATGGTTACAAAGCAGTGAGTAGGAATATATTTTCTGTAAAATAGAGCAAAGCAACGAGACAACACAACAGCAACCACAAACAACACACAATGGAAATTAATTGTAACGCAATTTGTAAAAAGTATTGTAATGCAGTGGAATGGTCACAAGACCATACAGGTGCATATGTCCATTTTCTATGTAACAATGTCTATTGAAAAACACTAAAACCCAGGCCCTACCGTGGCGTGGACCCTTCCCTATCTCTCTCTCCTCACTCACTTCCTGTCATGAGCTTCACTGTCCTGTCAAATAAAGGCAAAAAAGCCCAAAAAAAGAAAAACATTACAACCCTATTTAGGAGAGATTCTGTAGGCCTTGGAAGTAGATATATCTATAAAAAGCGTGATGTTCTGTATGCATGTAATGCAGCTGAATGCCTTCCTCTGATAAGAATGTGGGCAAATGTTGTGCACTGTAGTAGGAGGGTTCTGAGATAATGTTTTGCTAAACCTTCTGGGTAATTCTGCTATCATATCTGAGGCTATACGGTGGGAAGATTGCAGCCAATGATTTTAGAGAACCTCTCTGCTCAACACTCTCAAGCTGTTAACTTCTTTATTTATTAACTTATTATTTTTAGCCCTCTCCTCCTTTTATGATGCTGCTAATGCACTTTTACTAATGTACTTGTTTTAAACAGAAATATCTCTTTTTTCTATAACATCTCTATTTTCATCCATCTTATATACTTTTTAACCTCATGGTCCTGTGTCAGTATGTACGCCGTCTGCTTTTTGCACAATCTGTATGAACGTTACTGCTGCAACAAATTAATTTCCCCACTGTAGGATAATAAAGGGCATACTTACGTACTTACTGCTCTACACTCTCAAGCTGTTATTTGTCCTGA
>NC_085864.1:27595684-27635684 GCF_034702125.1 Engraulis encrasicolus | reverse complement strand
GCAACACATAGCCATCGAGTCATTCATACTCTACATCTCAGTCTATGTTTGAGTGTATGAGCAAATTGGTAACACTTTAAAATACCTATAAACATCTTTATAAGCACTTTATATATAATGAATTTATTGTCAACAAAATGTTTGCAAATGTTTATAAATTGGCAAGAAATACTATGTTAACACAGCAGACACAGCACAGTCACATCAGTCCTCGAAGTGTCTCGTGTCTCCTACAAAGACTAGAAGGCATTAAACACATAAAACTCACACTGTAGAAGTTGATTCACTCCCACTGTGCAGTCGTAGTTTGGTTCTTACTCATTTACAAACATTCGTAAATGCTTTTGTTAAATGTTAATTATCATTAAATGTAAATAAAGTGTTTATAAGGCTTTTTGGGATATTCTAAAGTGTTACCGGCAAATCTTTCACACAATACAGGTGATGAGTAGAACACACTTGGTAAATCCAACACCAGAGGAATGTGTTCAACCAAAACACAAGCAATGTTATTTTGGCATTGCAATGTTTACCCACTATCATGTGTACTGGCAATGACCCATAGGCCTACATACAATGTTGAGAGATCCTCTGTTTTTCCATTTGGACTGGCATAATCAAAAATAAAAATCAACTTGAGGTGTTGTATTGTTACTCAGGGGTAGACATACAGTACTTGGATGATGTTGTCATTATGGCCAGCATCAACACATGAAGACATGAAGGCACTGCAATTGTTGTGGCTGTTTAACTAGACATTTTTCATTGGATTTGTAGATAGAGGTCTAATCCTGCTTCTCATTGTAGCTGAAAATCCATCAACTCATCGGTCCCCTCTGACTAAATTTAGACTTCATTCATTTATGTATGAGCACATGACACCTGCAATTGTGTAAAGAAATAGTAACAAACATGATTTTGGTACAGGGGTCCACATGGTAGACCTCTTTCTTGCCCGCAGTTTCACAGAAAGCCAGTGCCACAGGATTATTGTGTGAATAAAAGCAGAATCTCAGCTTTCTCAATACAAAAGTCTCGCCACCAGTGTGAACAGACTACCAGCGGTTGGAAAACACCCCATTAAATCCATAGCAACCACACTGCATTCACAGGGGCATCACTAAGTCGGTGGAATCTTTTGAGAAAACACTCACTGTTCATCAGAACTGTCCGGTGCTCAGATTCCAGAAGCCCAGACTCCAGAGTCCAGTTACAGACCATATTTATTTGTTTATTTAAAAGCAAGCAAAGCATATGCCTCTGTGATTCCCATCTGAATTGAAAAACTCATCACTTCAGCATTCGAAAACAAATATAAAACAGCTTATAGTGAAATAACAACCCCTATGAATGGGCATGGTGAACTAGGATACTGACTGACTGACATACAGTTAAAGTTGGACGCTGTGGTCTATTAGAAAATATATATGGCACGAATTCAGCACACGACAGAGACTTTAATGTGGTTTGTTTACAAACACATCTACAGGCCTATAGACATCCAGGACACCCCCGATCCTGAATTTCCACAAAACCTCTCCAAAACCCTATGCGCACAACCCAGCGTCAAAACACATGCATGCGCCAGAACCACAACCGAAATGAAATGTAGCCTAATTTTAAAGTAGAACATGCAGACAGATATGAGCTAAGTGAGATGGCACTGTACTGCCCATGACAGGTAAAAGTACATGCGTCTATCCACGTTGCTTTGCTTTGAATTTACATAGAGTCTATATGTGTGTATGGATTAAAAAATAAAATGTGAAACATCTGGGTACGGCTTACCTTTATGGTATGGAACTCCAGCAATAAAATAATTTCATTCTTTGCAGGCTACTGTGCGAAGTCTGTCACCAGCTTGGCACCCTCCAACCATGCATGTCTTTGTCAGTGAAACAATGTTCGTAATACTTCCGTGAAGTGTGATCGCACGCCTTCCTCCTTCACACCTCTACTGTCACCCAAGTCCACGTTCTTGACTGCGAGTACGCCTCGGGCTCCTGTGCAGGTTGTTGCAGGCAGCGTTTGCGTAACGGCTGGTGTGTGTTCTTCACGTAAGCCTTCCAGTGAATTAAGCGCTGCGTCCGCTGGCGCGCAATTGTCACGAGTGCCGCTCCGCCGCGACTAACCAAGTACCTTATCAGATGATGCGCGCTACGTGGTGCATTTCGTCAGACGTCTTGAATCCAACTGGTCACATTTTCAGTTTTCACAGAGGATGAGTTATGTGTTCAACTAGCATGAAATGGAATGACACCAGTCTTCCCATGTGGGATGTCAGTGCAATCGTTTATAGCCTCGTCATGCTATAGTAATTTTAATAATGTGAATGGAATTTGTATGATAGACAAATCTGTGACTGGCTATGAAACCCATTAAAATTGTCCCATTTATGGCTATGCCTGTTAGTTATCATATAAATAAACCTAGCCTAAATTCCCATATGCGTTGAGCGGCATTATAAAATAGCAGTTCATTACTATTGCAGTGAATAGGACCAGTAATGTGGACTGAACATGCAACCTTCAAACTATTTTGCAACATTCAGTAGGCCTAATGAAAATAGCCTAAGACATTCCATGTAAGCCTTCTGTATCCAGTGTTTCAGTAATTACTTGTCTGTATTGCCTTGCACTATGCTGAAATGTGTTTCAGCTGGGGACATTCTTGTCGATAATTTATTTATAAACTATGGTACTTTTTTAAGCAATGCAATCAACGTGGTAGGCCTATAAGTCAAGGTCTGATAACCTAACAGTGTATCCCATTGTCCTCCATGTAAACATGACAATTGTCTTCATTAATAAAACACAGTAATCTTTGATATAAACTCCAACATGATGTCATGTAATAAAATGTAAGGTAACACTTTACTTTAATGGCTAACTATCGATCGAACAGTCGGTCTACCACATTAGGGACAGTATAATAACCAGTGTAATAATATTCAATACCATGTAATACCAGTGTAATACCATGCACCAACCCTAAATCTAACCCTAACCCTGTGTAAGTACAATATTGACACATGGTGTTACACTGGTATTACATGGTATAAATATTGTTACATTGGTTATAACACTGTTCCTTATGTGGTAGATCCACTGTAATAGTGAACCATTAAGATAAAGTACCAAATGTAACAGATATAGGCCTACAGTGAATGTGTGAATGTGCAAGTGCAAAATGTAATTGCTTGTTTGAATACATCAGGAGTAGCAAGTGATTGTAATTAAATGGATTTCTGCTATAGGCTTTGCGTTGCCTCTCATACAACATTGCACCAACATTCACGGCTATGTTTCATGAGTGTTTTCCTTTTTCTATTGAAATTGAATGACCTTGTTCTCATGAACTGTAAACTTGCACATAGCTGGTAGAATTTGTGTGGACCACATTTTCTCTAGCACTAATGTTTATAATTAACCTTTGCACACACATATTTGAGGTTCATCACACTCACATGTGTGTCATTCAAGCTTTAATTCCTGACAGTGAATGTACCGAATTGCATTCTTTCAAGTGTAGGCCTACTTAGGATGACAAAAACACAGGTGCACACATTTTTATCAACATATTTTGTCGACTCAACGAGGAAGACAAAATAAGAACTCTGAGTCCAACACTGTATATTTCCATGTTTTCAGTATTTGATGTACTTGCGCCATTGCCTCCTTAAAGGAATCATGGTCACATTTACACAATGACTATGTATTGTGGAATGCTACTAAAAGTGGTTTATCTACAATATTTTAGTTTTTACAGGAACAGTTAATCACTTTACCTTCAAAGTGTTTTTTTGTCCATGACATGAGACTTGTTTTATGATCAGACACTCACCGTAGTATTATGGGAAATGACTTGGTATAATCAGCTTGCTACAGGTCAGTTTGATCTAGGATTCTTTCTACAGTGGTGGATGTGTCTTTCTCTGCCCATAATGATAAGATAGGGATTTGTAAACATCTGCAGTTGTCAGTGCATTTCGTTATCGACTTCTTTTCGTTACTTGTTATTTGGCTCTTTCACTTCACTTTATCTACGGTTTCCTTCGATTCTTCTTTGAAACTGACTGAGAAGTGCTTTTAATGGTTTTAAAATGTTTATTTGGTCTATTTATCATATAAAGGACATATACAGAAGACTATGTGAGTGAAACCAGTTCCAAAGAAGTCAACACTGTGATGCTCCTTCTTCATCTGTGAGATGCAGTGATGGAAAAAGAGCAGACAACAGGTAGCCACAAGAATCACCATACTCTGCATTGTATACTATTAGGCCTCCTCATGTTGATTTAGATGGAGTGGAATGGCCCACCCATTAGCCTATAGTGGAAGATAAGACAGTGAACTTGCATGTACACAATGTTACGTACATGTCAATATTTACATTATGTTGTAAACCAGAGGTGGGCAATCCAGGCCTGGGGGCCACATGCGGTCCACTGAGTCATTTCATGTGGCCCACAGAGCCTTTACAAGACAGACAGCTTTTAAATCCAAATTCATATGGTCACTCAACATTCTTAAAATGGCTACCTAAAACAGGGATCATTCAAAGTTAAGAATAATGCGGCACATACACTACATCTGAATACATACAACACAAGTCATGTCAGCGTACCCTATGTCTTATTATTGACCTGGGCCTCGTTTCCGAAAGGGCCTTAAGTACTACTTAACGCTACGTGCTACTTAAGTTCACACGTAACACCATCGTAGAGCTCACGGAGCGTTTCCCAAAGCCAACTTAGCAAAGAACCATCGCAGGTTGACACGTAACTCTAAGAGCAATCCACGAGTGGTCTAGAGTAGTCTTAACGCGCTAAGATTGATCGTAGCGGCATGGCACAGTGGAGACACCCACAGGATATGAAGGGAAAAGAAGAAACCTGCGCATAAGATTGCTGTTTTAAGACGCGAGAGGCATGGCACAGTGGAGACACCCATAGGAAAAGAGGAAACTTGCGCTTCAAGTTGATGTTTTAAGACGGGAGTGTAGCCTAAATATCATGGCAGCACAGTTGACACTGCAACGAAAATAAGAAGGTAACATAAATTGTGGATGTGTAGGCCTATAAAATAAAAGTAGGCCTAATGTGTTTGGAAATATTTTACAGGTAGTAAAATAGTTCGACTGTGTTTGATAAACCTGGGCATAATTAAACTGTGATCAATCATAATTTGTGTGGGTGCTTCATGAACAAGAACAATGCAAAAAAAATGAATAAGGGGCTTCGGCAACCAGAGACAAGAGTGTTGATGTCGGAAGGCCACTTCCGAAACTTTATTTATTTTATATTTTTTGAAGAAAAATGGTCAGCGAGTTGTTGCACCCTCTTTCATTTTTAAGTAGCCTAAGAAAGGGAAGGCGACGCCGAAAATACATGATAGTTGTAGGCGAAGGGTAAGCTATGACAAAAATTAAAAAGGCAGCGATGGGGATTCGTGTAGATTTTTTTGTTTTAATAACAGCAGACTGCCGTGCAAAAATGTCCTCACAGTTGTGAAAGTCTTGAGCGCGCGGTACTTTGCGCACCGCTCACCACATGTGCCAAGCTCCTCTCCCTATTTCGACTCTAGTAGGCTAAGCAATAACAAAAAGGCAGCGAGGGGATGTGTCAATTTTGATGAACATTGTTTTTCATAACAGCATGCTGACGTGCTCCCGACAGTTGTCAAGCCTTGAACGCCTTGAGGTTGTAACTTTGCGCATCCCAATTTGGAACTCCAACTAGGCCTAGGCCTACTTGTCTTCTTAAATATTAAGCTGCAGTAGCCAAGTGCACGCGCTTTATCTGGGTCTTAACGGCGTAGCTCATTATTACCGTCAGTTGGGAGTTTTACATGATTTCATTGTGTGTGTGCATTTTATTTCATTTGCCAACAATAACTCCTGTCGATAGTTGCAAACTGCTACAAATGTAGTCCCACCCTTATAGAAAACAACTTTTGATACTGACACATGCCTTACATTTTGTAAATGGTTTAGCAGCAGATGACGGCGCAGTTCACTCCGAGTACACTTCAGCACCACATATGTGGACAGCGATCCTTAAGAGCGACGCTACGAATGATCTTAGAGGCTGTGCACGCGCGTTCATGTACGAGTGTCTTTGGGAAACAGTCGTAGGAAATCTAAGAACATTCGTAGGATCACTGGTTAACGACACACGTAAGGCTAAGAACCATCGTTATCGGGAAACTAGGCCCAGGGCAAATTGCCAGCGATATCTGACCCTTCTGTCATTATTCCACACCCAATGTGGCCCTTGGGCCAAAATAATTGCCCACTCCTGTTGTAAATTATATTGAGCCTATATATCTTAGTGGCCTCCCGCACTGCAAGAAATATACAGGCATGTGAAAGAACCGTTAATTTATTTGAACATTTGTCGCGTCAGCAGATGTTTGTAGGCCTAGAATAGTTTGTTATTACAGCTGACAGACTGAAGTTGAAACTACAATGTTGTGGCTCATCACAGCTGCAGCCTCTTTATTATTTCCATGAGTGCAGCATGCATTCTTAACAGTGAAAAGGTGTTAAACTCCACAGTCTTATCCAAAATGAATGTATAAACTGGCATTTATGCTATCATAAAGAAATCATAATATGAAGATTTGAAAGAGAAACAAATTTGACCCTCCCCCAGTAGGTCTACTATGTTGTGAGGATCTCAGTCTAAAGGTTCCGCAGCCTGCATCATGTCCTGGCCTGGGGAAAAACAGCTAAGCTACAAGGCAAGCAGCAATTCCACTGGACGTTCAATTAGTTTATTTGTGTTCACCTTTTCAAGAAAATTATTCTAGATTTCTACCTGCCATCCAGAAGTTTCTACTATATGCTGTACCCTTATCCCCATATCACAGATCTTCCATTCTGTACCTGTGGGCAAAGTAAGGACACACAAACAGGTGGAAAAACTCAAAGAATTTGGAATATGTGTAAACCCGCCTGCAGCACAGACACATTATGTCTCCGTTGGAATGCCCGTTCAACCTGCTGCTGTGCGCCACATTCTCATTTTTTTTTTCCCGAACTAGAAACGGTAGTGCTCAACAAGCCCTCTGATGAACTTACTGTACCTCTCGCAGGAATTCTCATCGTCATACTTGTGATTGCCCATATGTTTAAGATTCTTTTCAGAGTTGGGTTACTTTTAGTTTCAAATCCTTCTTTAAAATGAATGAGATACATGTAGCCTACACTTCTGCTTTTTCCTACTACTTCACGATCCACTACTCTAGTTGCCTCCTCTCGAAATGAAGTAGCTTTGCTTTCCCCAAAAATGTTTCTAGACTTGTTTCATTGGTATAGACCCCTACACCGACACTACGGTAGGCCTTTATTTATAGGAGCTAAACAATTTTACTTCCAAAACAATAGGGAATTTCAGACAACTGGCATATAAAAAGCAAGTGCTACATTACTGTACATTTTCTGTCATAGACCCTAATGATTTTCTTCTATCTGCATTGACGTAACATATAGTGCTCAAGATCCGGGAATATTTTCCCACTCACAAATCTTCCTATCTCCGTCTCTCCAGGTCTAACAGTATATTGATCCTCTTTCTCGTAACTGAGGTCATCCCCAAAGCCCAGCACCATTCATTCAGCCCGTCTGACTCACTCGCTCCTTTCAATCCCTACTCTCACTGTCAAGAGGTAGACCCAGGGAAGCTGACAGGGAGGAGGACAAAGGGGTCCGTTTTACCGGGCTCAGGGTGAGAGGGGCCCCAGAATTGGGTCTTCATTACATTGCGTGTATTGGGTGAGGGGGCCCTTTCAGATGACTTTGTCCCTGGCCTGGCAAAACCTGTCAGTGGCCCTGCGTAGGCCTATTCTATTCTGTTTCTCTGCTCTTCTGTAGCAAAGGTGGGCATTCCGACGGTAGAAAGTAAAAATAGAGCTTCATATTTGATCTAATCATTGTCTGAACCTCCTGATGCGCACACAGATCACCATACAATAGAATGGTAGCTCGGATAGTCGTTGAAAAGCCTTGGGAGTCGGAGTTCTTTATGATATGTAGTCCATAGTCCTTTGTGGCATGTAGGCATATGGTAGGAATATGGAATGTAGGAATATGGGATGTAGGAATATGGTATATATGGTATGTAGGAACATGGTATATATGGTATGTGGGAATATAGTATGCCTTTTTTACTTTCTGATATCTCCTCCTCTCTTTTGTAGCCCACTTGGATCCATCTGCTTTTCTCTGTTGCTGTTCTTGCCAGCCCTAGTGAGGTCATGGACATCACTACCATTGAAAATCGATATATGAACAATGATAAATTCAGTCGGTATATGCCACCCCCATTTGTCCACAAGGCAGTGATTAATGAAAACAAACGTAAGAGTATGACTGCAGTGTATGAAGCATTCTAAATGTAGAGTATGCAGTACAGCAGGCAGTATTTGACCTCTGTATTTGAAAATGTCTGGTTATGGCCCTGAGTGAGGTCTATCCTCTCTGCTCAAAGTAATCTTCAGGTTCAGTTAGATGTAGTCTCTGTAAAATGACAAAGGGGAGATGCATCTAGAGTGCAACATCTTTCATCTAGCATAGACTTATACAGTTCGCCAGTGTTAAGGATTGTGTCACTGTAGCTGCTCGGAGTTGCTTTCAAATGCTCTTTGAAAGGAACTAGATGCAGTAAGGTTTCAAAAATCTGTGAAACACTACAGTGGCATTGGAGTAAGCAAGCTGAACACAGAGACATAACCTCATCCTTCATTCCCACTGAAACTTTCCGTATCAGCAACCTAATGGATCAATCAGCAAATGAGCCATATTTTGCTGGCAATGCTCGAGTGGCCTCCATTCAGTGCCAAGAGATTTCATGACAGCGGAGAGGTGGCCTGTGTAAATCACTTGGTGACACCGCATGTGATTAAAATGTTCTTTATCTGGGTTGTTGCCAAGAATATTCAATAAGCGCTCTCCTTCCTCCCGTTAGTTTAGTTTCAGTTGCCTGGTTTCCATGGGATGTTTCATTCAGAATTTACTCAATTCCAAAAAAAAAATGGTCTAAACTAGTTTGTGGCTTTCACTATCTGCACACATTCGGTTTCAAGACTTTTTAAAATGAGATTTTGGGGGTTTTATGCCTATATTGTAGGATAGGGAGGCATGAGAGGGTGACGAATGGGAAAAAGAGAGGGGAAGGATCAACAGAGGACCTCGGACCGGAGTCAAACCCAGGTCGCCAATGTAACGGTATGGCATCTTAGCTCATCGAGACACTGTGCCCCTAGTTTTCATGATGTTTTTAATATCAATATAATGATGTCAACGTTGACAAGATCAAAGATTATGAATCGAGTCATTTGTATACCACTATGGTATTTTGAAACCATACGCTTTAGACAATATTATCTAAATAATATTGCAGAGTATTTTGTAGAAAACAATAAATTAACTTTTTTGAGTAAAAGACCTTATGACCACCCACCACCTCCCCGCCTCCCCGCCTCCCTACTGCTGCTGTTTGCTCGATTCAGGCGTCTTGTCTTATCCTCTCCAGTTTACCTAGCTCCATTGCTCTCTGACCATCATCGGCCGGGGGGTGTTCGCTCAGACCTCGCACATATCTGTGGACGCAGTTACTGCCCGAGCTCTCAGTGGTGCCCCGTACTCCGGAGCTTGAGAATGTTTACTGCATAGACATTTCTTAGCCGTGGCAGTACTTCAGCACCACGGCCAGCGATCTTGCCCAATATGCCGCATAATCTATCTCAGCTTTTCGAGTGCAGTGGTCCCTGTGAAGCACGGTCCACCGCGTGGAAAGCCGCTCTTCTGCGAGAGCCGGACAATCATGAGATGTCCGTTCTCCAGTGAAAACGAAGATGTATGCATACATGCTTAATCAAAATGTCAGAGAAGGAACAAATGAAATTACTTTTTAGTCATAATAGAGTCTGATTGATGAGCTCTAATAATGTCAGCCTGGTCAGTGATAAAAATGCAAATATATCAATTGACATTGTAAATGTCTACCCCAGTTGCCCATTTTACTCTCATAATTCAACATTGGGCTGGTTGAGGGTTTTTGTTTGTCCTAATGATTTGCTTACAAGAACTACAAGGGTTATGTAGCCCTGATTGATAACTGATAACAAGTACACAGCATAATATTGAACAAAAGTTTTATAACATGAAAAGCCATCAAACTCGTTATGCGACACACATGTTTCCCACTGTCACTAATTAAATCAATTTGCACTCTTGAGTTGATCAACTCTGTGGCATTTGGAATGTGACATGTCATGCTTATACAACCGGATTAGACATTAGTGCAGAACTGTTTTTTAGTAATGGGGAGACTAGGCAATTCCCTTGGTCCTCACCAAATCTGCCCTCTGTATTGGTACTTAACAGTCAATCCCATGGTAAATACCAGATTTTTAAAAATCAAGAGGGCCCCATGTTTACATTTTGCCCAGGGCCCCCAAAATACTTAGAATCCCTGCTGTACCAGTGACATTACAGCACCACACAAGAGGACACTAGAATTCATCATCAGAGCAGACTGTCATCGAGCAGAGTGAGTGTTCTCTCATATATAGATTATCGCTGTGTTACTTATTGCACCTGGATACACTCATGAGAGAATGATCATCATTCACCGGCATCATGTCAGGGCAGGAGTCATTAGTCATTAGTCAAAAGGTACTCACAAGTTGCAGTGATACAAGACCACATATACAGTAGTATCTGCATAAGGAGATAACTGGGTAATTTTGTTTTACCAAATTGTAAAGCATAGACTAGTGTGCAGAACCTTTATACTACAATAAACCTTAGCCACCACAACACCACATGACACCATGACACCACATGTTTGACCAGATTTAAATAAATAAATAAATTGAAGCTTCATTTTAAAGTTAGCACTTGACAATAGAAAAAGGTGGAAAAGGTACACAAGATCATACTTTTTAATACAAGATAGGAATACAATAGCGATACGGTCAAAAAACAGAATAAAAATTCCAACATACTATTCACCAACCTTTCTTAGAGAAACCTATATCTTCAAACCAACCCCCTATGCCCCTGTTGCATATAGGCCAGATGTTCTAATGTGTAGTTTTAGGAATGAATAACAATGAGATAATCCCAAGGAGTACTTTTCAACATACAAATGTACAATATTAGTTACTGCAACATCTCCCTGACAGTCACGTCTCCCCGATGTATTTACATCCTATGTCTGGTTGGGCTAATTGACTTGCAGGCAGACTAGCCAACCGGTCAAATTAGATTCACGCACACAGTACAGTACGTGGTTAACTAATCAGACCAGGAACTGGAGGAGGCAGGTCCGATTCTAGTGAATTTGGTGCCCTAGGCGAGTACCCCTCTTGGCTTATGGTGGAATTAGAAATGGGAATGTATAAACATAGTGCCATACATGTGACCGTGCATAACTGATCTACAACATATGAGTGCCCATTAATAACAATTGTCAATGCTTTATTTCGCTTAATCTTCTAATTCTGTGGAACTTGGCACCCCCAAGACATTTGGCGCCCTAGGCGACTGCCTGGTCTACCTATGCCTAGCGCTGGCCCTGGGAGGAGGAAGGCATCATGGCTGGAGATCCAATCTATGACTCATCAGTGACTTGTCAGACAGCAACTCTGTTGATGATGATGAGTAGCAATACCAGAGACGGCCTATTATGAATTAGAATGAAAAGAATCTTTGGCAATACATCTGTTCTAATAATAAGACCTTGAAAAGGCTTGTCATGCATTGGGAAACCTATCACATGTATGATGATACAAACATTACACAGTTTTTTGTTGTTGTTGTTGCCTTTTTTGGCTTTTTGCCTTTATTTGTGATAGGACAGTGAAGTTATCGACAGGAAGTGAATGGGGAGAGAGAGACAGGGAAGGGTCAGCAAAGGACCCGGGTTAGGTGTAGCAGTGCAGCGCCCTGCCGCTTGAGTCACAGCAGAGCCAGGAGAAGGTATTTTTTGAAGACGATCGCTATAGCAGTAAGGTAAAAGAAGAATTCTGAATGCCATAAGAATTGTGAAAGCCAAATTCCTGAAGGATTCTACAAGTATGTACTCTCAATGGGTGGTGTAGATTAAATTCTAAGAAATTCAAGCTCATGATAAAATGGGAACACTAGATGGTTCGGTATATTTATCAGTATGTGTCTATTTCCGGCACCTGTTGGGCTGCTTCCACCACCTAATGTTCGTATTATGCCATTACTTTGAATTCAATTCAGGATTTCGTACAAGCCTGACACACATACACTCAGATCTCTTTCCCTTGTGTTTATGCTTGTGTTTAGGGCAGGTGTGTGTGTGTGTGTGTGTGTGTGTGTGTGTGTGTGTGTGTGCATGCGTGCGTGCGTGCGTGCGTGTGTGTACGAGCCGCAAACATACTAATAACACTGTCTCTGAGGAAATGCAGTCTAGTAGGCCTATTCGTCTTAACAGTTTGAAAACACACATGAACTAATTAATATAGCTACTAATGGAGTAAAAAGGTCCTAATGTCTGCCGGAGATGCAGTGTTTTCTAAGTAAGGAACATTTGAATCACTTCCTGACCACTTCTCCAACGCGCACCACTGCACCAAGGCACATCACACCACTGGACCACTGCTCCAATGCACATATTGGTGACAGTCCTTGGAGCAATTTGAGGTTAGGTGCCTTTCTCAAGGGCACTTCAGTCATGGGTGGAGGTGTAGGGAAAGGTAAGGGCGGGATTTGAACCTGCAACTATGTGATCTTCTATGCGACCACTAGTCCTCCTGTGAAAGAAGTTGTGCCATTGCTAAGCAACAGTTAGTATAACCTTAAAGCGTATAGAACTATGGTAACACTTTATTTTAGGGACACATCTATTAGCACTAATACATAAAATATTAATGCATGTGTAAGTAACTTGTAAGGCATGTACTAAGCAAAATAAGACAGTTGTTAAGCATGTATTCACAAATGTCTTGTTCATGCACAATAAGGGATTTATTACCAATATAACCTTAGTAAGGACCTAGTAGACCTAGATTTCTATTTATGTGTAAGCAGTAAGGGCCAGAATACAATGTGTATAAGCTCCTGGTACACTGTGTGAACAAACCCTGAACACTGTGAAAACAGATGTGGAATAAGGGTCCCTATTCTAAAGTGATGCATTGCTCAGCCCAGATGGCTTAGGGCCCCCGCACTACCTAGGGCCCCGACTCTACGTCCCCCGCCCCCAACCCCCGGGAAGCAAAGTGTAAGAACGTTTCAGATTCTACATCAGTCTCAGTAGGTATGAAGTTCTCACTTATTCTACTAATTATGTTAATGAGTAATTGGAAGCATTATATAGCAAGGATTGGACGTAAAGTTATCAATGACGGTGGGTGGTGAGATGTCATTTTTTCATACACCAATTAGTTTTAATTGTAAAAACCCTACAATAAATGCAGAATATAACGATGAGTAATAGTTTGGAAGCGAAACTAAGCTATTCCTTTCTGATAAATAAGTTAACGTTTGAGAAACTTAGCTACAAGAAGTGCAATGCATGATGGGTACGCCCTTAGTCAGAAATGCAATGCATGGCCAATGCAGCAATGATAATATTTCTGCTATTACGTACATGGCAAATTGTTTGGATAGCAACTAAATTTCACAAGTGAGGGGAGGAGATAAGGACGTAGGCTCAGAGCTGGGTAGGTTGTCTGTTGGCCTACATTGCGTACCCATCATGCACTGCACTTCTTGAAGCTAATGTTCTCAAACATTCACTTAATTATCACATAAGAGTAGTTTAGTTTTGCTTCAAAACTATTATTCTAATGTCCTGCATTTATTTTGTTTTTTTTTTACAATTAAAACTCAGTGGTACATGAAAAAAAATTACATCTCACCAACCCACCGCCATTGACAAGTGTACGTTCAATCCTTGCTATATGTAGGCTCTTGTTACCTCCCACTCACTGATATGAACAAGAGAAAACTAGATGACTCAGCTGGGTAAGTATAAATTATTTGATATACCCTTACACTTTGTAGATCGGGGGGGCTAGGTAGTGCAGGCCTGGGTGGTGTGGGGGCCCTAGGACTTTGGTAGTGCAGAGGCCCTGAGCCATCTGGGCTGACCAATGCATCACTTTAGAATAGGGACCCTTATTCTGCATCTGTTTTCACACTGTTCAGGGTTTGTTCACACAGTGTGTCGGGAGCTTATACACATTGTATTCTGCCACTTACTACTTACTAATAAATAGAAATATAGGCTTACTGGTCCTTACTAAGGTTATATTAGTAATAAATCCCTAATTGGGCATGAAAAAGACATTTGTGAATACATGCTTAACAACTGTCTTATTTTGCTTAGTACATGCCTTACAAGTTACTTACACAGGCATTAATATTGTATGTATTAGTGCTAATAGATGTGTCCCTAAAATAAAGTGTTACCAGAACGATTCATCATTTTAAACATTTTGAAATGTTTTCTTTAGCTTACTGTTCATACTGTTCATGAGCTTTCCTTTTTTTAAAGGAAAGCTCATTAAAATATGAATTCAAATGAAATTCCTCTGTAACTAGTGTTTAGGAATCATTTAACTTATTTATAAAAAGCAGCACTTTGAATGTATTTTTTGTTTGCATTTTGACAATATTTTGGTGTGATAAACAACCTGCTGAGGAAGAAAATGGTTTTGGCCATTTTGTTCCTACCGAAAACGTACCGAACCGTGACCCCAAAACCGAGGTAGATGTACCAAACCGTGATAGCAGCAAAATACCATGGTCTGAGTGTGGGTAGTTCTAATCCTGAAACATTTCAGCTGCAATGTGAATTTTGGGATACTGGAGTTTTCAAAGAACCTTTTAAAAATGTTGCTGATACTGATGTGAGCTAGCCCTGAGAGGCCAGTTGTAAAAGAGCTTAGGTAAAAAAAAACAATCCTAGAAAAAAAAAGATCATTCATATGAGACGGAAGGTCTTTGGTTTTAGTGACGTGCTTTGAGACAGCTAGAATCGTGACTGGGGTGTAATTCATTTAATAGCAGACACAGTCTAGAATATAATTCATATGTCAGTAGACCCAGACAGATTTCTATCATATTATCAGTATCCAGATAAGCTGTATTAATTATCCCATCCTCCCCTCCTATCCCATATGGATGCAAGAGCAAAAGGCACAGGCATCCAACATTAGTGACTGACATGGATCTGTGTGGTGGGTGGTGATGTGACGTTCGCAAATGATTGTTTTGAACAGCTCCTTGATGCTAATCATGAGAACCAAGTCACTGCTGAGGAGCCACTCTTTTTCATTTTTGTTGTTGTTTTTTGTTGCTTTTGTTAACTTGTAGGTGACCATAATTACTCCAATAGAAAAAAAACCCTGAGTGCCTCTGCCTCATGGCAGCGAAGGTCTGCAGAAGGATTGTCAGTCTTCATTTGGACAAAATGAGCCAAAGTTGGCTTCTTAAATTCTGTCTTCTGAACCAATAATTTAACCTGTTAAGACATGGCGTTATAAATGTACTGTTACCGGATTGGCAAAGACCAAGTCGTAGTGCATTACTAAAGGCCCTGTGTTATGCCATAGTATTGTAGTACTATGGTATGGCGTGCATTAAGGGGCTACAAACTGATATGAGCCAATCTTTTGAACCGCTCTTTGAAAGGAACGAGCCACCAAGATCCAGACCCTGTCAAAGAGCCACAAATCCCCTCCTCTAGTGTGGTGGGTGGGCGGTGATGAAGTGCGTTCAGAGCTTATTTCCTAATGCCGGACGTCTAGTCCAGACAGAGAAGTGAAAAGCTCTGCAGATAACCTTTTCCTGCAGATGGCAGGAAGCTGTTCGTTATTGCACAACAACATGGACGTAATTAGAGTTGTCGCAGTTTGAAAGAAAACTTTTTTTTTGTAATATGGTATGTATTGCAGTATTGTGAAATGTACAGTTGAATAATTAAAGAATATTGCACCACAACATTGTTTTTTTTTTGGGAAAGATTTTAATAGTTATTGAATGTTCTACATCTTACAGTAAATATTATACAATTACAAACTTGGCTTAATTATGTCACAGGGATCACTAACTGATCCTCAAAAAATAAAACAAAAAATGAAACAAAAACATTAAAAAAAAACCAAAACAGATTTACACTTCATATCACAAGCCTGACATGGGTCTCCCACTCTCTCTCTCCCTGCTCCACAAGACCATTAGCTGAAACTGGACATTCGACAGTTCTCAAAACATTGGTGAAAAACATGCCCAGATTGAACCACAACATTGTAGGAACATTACCAGAACACAGTGTCAGTTGGGTTACAGTTTCTTCTTGGGGGGTGGGGGAGAGGTCCCTATAAATGCTCAGGAGATTTCTTGGAAGACAAGGACTCTTACGTTACAATTAGTGTTTCACATTTTCTTTTTTTTTCCTACACGTTGAAATTAATATCCTATAATAATGAACATACTGTTTCCCTCAGTAATGTTTTGCCTACAGTTTACAACCTTAGGTTTGGGACCTTTTTTTTTTTACATTTGGACTACATGTGGAGTCAAGCCAGATAAAGTCCACACAATGCTGCTTTGTAATATGTGACCTCGTGATTTTTAAATCAGACTGTTGCAGTATTACCAATTGGGGCATATCAATCTGATCAGCGATTGGATATAGAATAGCTCCTTATGCTACCACACACTGCCTTGCCACCCTCTGACCACAATGTATGTATGTCCCTCTGATTTCAACAAAGCATACAATGTTTCACCACGTTCAATTGTGTTCATTTCCGATTCTAACATGGCATGGAATGTGTTATGCAAACAAGAAATAGGGTAAACAACAAAAAGAGAAGAAGAAAAATAACTAGCAAAACTTTAGCTCTCTGTCAACAGAAAATGCACCGCTATACTGTATGCCTCCATCCTATCCTGGGTTTCTTGCCAACAACAATCAATATCTGACCCATGCCTGGCCAAGTTTTCGAGATTTTGTTTATGGCATCTTGGCTTGTTAATCTTCTCCGCCGTCATACTGAAATATGTATGAGTGCATGGCTGGCCAGACCCCATATTCAGATCTGGACCAGATATCCGTTCTCAATTTAGGAAATGAGCTAATGAACACAGCAAATGGACTCTGATTCTAATACGTTCAGCCACAGACAGGGCTGATTAGAATAGCAGATTTTGAATTTCAGATCTCTCCTACACTGTTTTTTTTTTCATTTAAATGACTGGAGTTTATATAATTATGGATAAACATTGTCTTGCTGCAGATATAGAGTTAATAATAAGAAGTCCCTTACATTATGTTTAGTAATAGAAGCATGATGGTTGCCTCTTTCTCCAACTTACACTTTACAGGGGTACACTAAAATCATTTGAAGGATCCTCAAAGACCCCTCAGCTGGTTTGTGGGGAACCTAAAGGTTACCTGAGGAACCACAAAGGTTATCTGAAGAATCTAAAAGTTCTTAGAAGACCCCTAAAGTTCCAAATAGAACTCTTTGGGGGTTCTTCTACAGTGGCAATCAAATGGTTCCTCAAAGTTCCTTTAGGCGTTCTTCAGTTTGTGTGTGCTGTGAACGAACCTAAAGGTCCTTTGAGGAACCTTCTAGAAAACCTTAGTGTTCTTCCAAGCACCTACAGGTTCCTCACAGAGCCTTTAAGGGTTAACTACAATGCCAACTCAGGGTTCTTGAAGGTACCTCGAAGTGTACTGAGAAAATTGGCAAAGAAAGATTCTAGTGAATGAGAAAGAGAACCCCTTTTAGACTTGTGCTCTGAAATGCCCACGGACCGCACAGACGCACCACACTTCAGCTCAACCATAAAGATCCTCTATTTAAGAATAATAAACATCAATCATCAGTAAAACCTTAAATAACACTTATGGTAAAAAGCGCTTAAATCACATGTCTGAATGGACATCTCCAAATCCTAGGTTATTTTCCTCTCAAATTTTAAAACCAACCTGTTTATTCGCTTGAAAAGTATTTTTTTGTTGTTGTTGTGTTTATCTCTTATCTCAGCTCTGAGCATAAAATATATATTTGATAATTGCCAAATCCTAGGATGCATCCCTAGCAGCCTGAAATCCACTGTGAATCACCAGGATAAAATATCCTGCTACTTCCCTGCATTTGCCACTAGGCCGGAGGATCTATCGACGCCACATTGCATTGTTCAAGTCTCGGTGTTACAAATTAACGAGTAGCAAAGATACGCTAAACACTTGTGAGTGCTCCCTCTAATACTGATTTGAGAGGCAAACGCTTATTTTTTTCTGTAGTGTCTTGTTTTAACCGCCCCAAAAGTTTGAGAGGAACAGGCGAGAGAGGATGTCAAAGAAGTTCAGGCAAAGAGGAATACAGAGGTGGATGATGCGTAGTCAGGGTTTCTACTGGGCTGGAGTGCACGTCTCCAGGTACAAATCTTGAAGATTACCAAAGTGGGTCTGAATCATTTCCGATTCAAACACCCAAACAATAGAAGCCAACTCGTCAAACCGTGCTGCATTATTTTCTCTCACACTACTGGAATGCCATTTTCTTGTGACAGAGAGTGCTCCCATTTAGTAGGAATGTCTCTTTTTAAAATAAAACATTACATACTCCTTAAAATTGGACCTCTGCCTCTTCACAATACTTTGACACACTCTCCTGCCAGCCTTCTCTGAAACCATCAGAAGGGGAATGTGATTGCTTGGGAAAGAGTTTTTTGACAGCACAACCCAAAGCTGCAGTCCAACTTGATGCAACCATGCTTTGCAAGAGCGCACATAGCTGCTCTTTGTGAGTATACGTATATATATACTGCATTCTTTTTTGCATGACCCATGCAATGTTACAGACAAATATGGTTCACTTGTATACGCCTAGGCTACTCCACTTAAAACATCACCTGTCTTGAGCTCGAGATATTGAAATAGTGGTTAATTTCGCCTTAATGATTAAAAAGTATACTTAATGCTGTCCGCTGAGAATTACTTACAAACACGTTATTGTGACTAAAGGGTACCGTTCTAAAGAGTTGTTCATTTTTTTTCTCCTTAACATTTCGTTAAATAAAATCATGTACCTTGTACCTATGTACTGTATGAACTTATTGTCTTATTTGTCATTGTGCAATGCTTCTTCACACATATTGAATAAGGTTATTATGATATGTACTGTACTATAGTCATTTCTGGGTATATTTATGGTAGACTACTGGGATATTCTGTAATAGTTCACAGAAATTACTCTCCTTTGTCCTTCTGTCTCTCTCTCTTTCTCTCTGCCCTCTTTTCTGCTTTTTTTCTTTTCTTCTTTTACAAAACATCGTTACTGTTCTGGGCCAGTAAGGCAGGCTTTCTTTATTATTGCATTTAAAGAACTGGTTTTGATCTCAGCCGCTACACATTTTCATCCTGTGCAACAAAACCCCCAACCCATTAAACCCGCCACCTATCCTATCTATCCCACAGAGGACCCAGGTCAGGGGGGAATTTCTCGAAACCAAAGTTGCTTACTACATTAGCTACTTTGTTGCTTTCAATGCATTTTCCCATTGGCAACTACCGAAGTTGCTAACAGGCTAACAACTTCCCTTTTGAGAAATGCACCCCAATGTTGTACCCGCTTATTATTCAGCAAGGCTGGCTGGACAAGAGCTGGGACTTGGACAAGGGGGGTCTTGGGTAAAAAACCTCAGTCAGTAACCACCAACCCACCCCATCTAATGCCCACCTTTGCCATGGCCATGCCTTAGCTGTTGCCTATTCTGACGAATCGGCTCTAAATCTAAATCCACTGTATCTCTCCCCACCTCACCTCACCTCATCCTCCACTGGCATCCCTTTAAGTCCTCATCTCCATCTCCGTTTCCTGAATGTCCCGTCCTCCATTTTACAACATGTCCCCTTATGTGTCCTCGCGGGCCTTGGCACTCATTTTAGATTCACTTTTTTTTTTGATTATTAGATTGACATCAGACCTGAAAGTCCAGTTAAGTGCCACGCACGTACACACACACACACACACACACACACACACACACACACACACACACACACACACACACACACACACACACACACACACACACACACACACACACACACACACACACACACACACACACTTACTTGCACACACAGAGATCCTGCTTAATGTTCAACCCTTGAGCCCGCTGTGCACTCGTACACACACATGGTTTATGCTATGTGTGAAGAGTGTGTAGCGCGACTGGGAGTGGGGGGGGGGCGTGTGTGTTTTTTTTATCATGAATGTGCCTACGTGCAATTTGCGTGCGTGGCATGAGCACACACATGCACACACCTATTATAAATATATATACGCATTATAATTTAGAAGCTGACTAATAAACAAACTGGCTTACTCAAAAATGCTCTCTACTCGGTGTAAACTAAGTTATTCCGATACCTAATGAAATTGAAAACCACGTTTTGCACTGCCAGACAGCGAATATATTCAATACAAATCTACCTAATAAACAGCTACAAGCTGGAAGACACCCTTGTTATCGGTACTGGAAGATGAACAGAAATTTGAAGGGAAAATAAAAAACTTCACGTAAATAAAAACCGGTTTCAAAAAAAAGAAAAGAAAAAAAAAGTCCTCAACCGTTTCCGGCCGACCACTCAGAGAGAGTGATGGGGCAACAAAACAAAACTGAAAATAAATAAAAAACCTGTGCTAATATCTAAAAGTTAGAAAATTTGGCAGCATAAGATCATGATTATGACGACCATAATGGTGATGACATTGCGCGCTGTAGCACACACCTACACACAAGCGTCATTACGGAACATAAACAGATCACTTAAAAGATGTGGTTGGTCGAAATCATTCTGGAGTTTGTCTGGAAATAATGTTGGCGACTGTAAAAAAATAAATTGCAACAACTGATAGGCAAACAAAAGAAAAAAAAATGTTCAGAAACAAAAAAAAAGACTTTAAATAAAAAATGAAAAATAAAAAAGCAGCTTTTACAAAAACACTCAAGAATGCATAAAGTGACCCTTGCACTTTTTTTTTCTTTTGTTCTTGCAAACAGACGTGGCGTTTCCATGGTGATCACGGAGCGCCCATGTAAGACTTGAGTAGTTGCATACGATGTTTGGACTCCAGATCTGCAATGCAAAGATGGCAGCCAATCAAAATAAAAAAACTCTGCAAACGAGTGATTGGCTTAAGTGTGTGAACTTTCATTGAATGGGTACAGTAAAATATGCAAAGTGAATATGTGTGTGTGTGTGTGTGTGTGTGTGTGTGTGTGTGTGTGTGTGTGTGTGTGTGTGTGTGTGTGTGTGTGTGTGTGTGTGTGTGTGTGTGTGTGTGTGTGTGTGTGTGTGTGTGAGAGAGAGAGAGAGAGAGAGAGAGAGAAAGAGGGGGAGTGAAAGAAACAAAGAGAAAATGGAAGTGACACAAAGGGAGAGAGAGAGAGAGAGAGAGAGAGAGAGAGAGAGAGAGAGAGAGAGAGAGAGAGAGAGAGAGACAGAGGGAGAGAGAGAGAGAGAGAGAAAGAGGGGGAGAGAGAGAGAGAGAGAGAGATGCTTACATGATGTGGCAGATGAGCTCTACCAGTGAGGGGGCACGTAGCTGTAGCCAGGGGTTCCTTGGGGCCTGTATGTTGGCACGGTGACAGGATGTGCTCCTATAGGGGTGTGCTGTGGAGTGGTGAGCAGAGTGCCTGCGAACGAGGGGAACAAGGAAGTACACGTCAGCACCTCTGCTGTTGGCACATTGGGGATGTACACTACACTGCTGAAAGCTGAACACCGATGAACTCCCATTTAAGCCAATGGCTTAAATGGGAGTTCATCGGTGTGCGGTTTTCTTCATTATTTATGGATTGACTTTTTTGAACCTGAACCCAAAACCAGTCACTGGATGTGCATGTTTCATCATCATACTTTTGCATTTGCTAGGCTTCTTTGGACAAGTAAGAAACTTACTGTTGTTTACATATTATAGTAGTTTTAATGCCAAGCTGTTTTTAACCGGATTACACCGCACTCTGCCAAACATAAACAAAAATTGTGATAAATGAAAGAAAAATGTCTGCACACTTAAATCCTCATTGTATTCTTTTAATTTGCCAAGCTTCCGGTCACCATTTATTTATAATAATTTATAATGGCAAGCTGGTTACCTGCAGAAATGTTTAGTAAAAAAAGAAGCACTTTTGAGTGTAATTCTTGCTGTTTTAATCTTTAAACGGCAAGAATTACACCCAAGAGTGCGACTTTTTTTTTTACTAAACATGAACTTTGCTGTTTGCAAGCACCCAAAGACCTTGTAAGAAACAGTTGGGAGTTGAGTGCACTTTCTAAAAAAAGATAAATATAAAAATACCTGCAGACATGGCCATAGTGGTGCCAGCCACCATGCCCATGGCCACCCCGTTGGACCGCGGGGCAGGGACGGGCGCGGGGTAGATGGCAGAGGGGATGCTGTTGGGCTGCACCACCGTGGTGTGGTGGATTACATGGGGCTGGGCGGCATACACAGGCTGTGTGTAGTACGCACCCTGGAGGGAGAGAGGGAAGGAAGGAAGAAGAGGGAGAGAGAGAGAACACAGAGAGAGAGACATACAGGGAGAGTGGGAAGGAAAGAGGGAGGGGGGAGTAAGAGAGAGAGAGAGAGAGAGAGAGAGTACAGAGAGAGAGAGAGAGAGAGAGAGAGAGAGAGAGAGGAAGAGAGAGAGAGATTATTATTATTGATAGATTATTGTGGGCCAGGGCATGTCCCAAGTGAGAAACCATCCTGCAGCAAATGTGGACAAAGTCGTTCAGCTACTACATACTTCATTCACATGGGCTGTACATAGTACACCCTCTGTCAGGAAGCCATATTAATTGTGAACAATTTGGGGTCCAGTGGGACACAAATTTCATTCGATATACTTTCGTCCTTTCATAAGCTATGGCACAGTACTTCAATACACACCTAATGACCCATGGTAATGGGCTTCACACGCGATCCATATGACGTCTGCCTGGTTGCCTCCACCAATATCAATTGACTATTGATACAAATATGGATGAAAGGTCAACAGAGGTGGCTGAGGCTGACACATCAATCTGAACAGGCTGTGCAGTGCCACTCAGTCCTCACTATCTCGATATGTTTTCAACATCTCCACACCAACATCTACCGTTATATCTCCCATTTCAGAAAACTGGCAATAAACTGGGGTCTATATGTGTGTGTACATTATAACTACAGTACAGGCGAGTTTTTCTTCTGTATTGTAGATTTGACCAACACATTCCTACGGTCTCCGTGGTGAATGAACAGCGTCCTCTAGTCAATCCTTACATACATGCCTGCTGCCACCTGCTGGCCAAATGGCCTGTCAAATTGCAGGCAGTGCTCAATAACAGCACTTTACCCCTTAGCACAGAGCCTATGTTATAACCGCACTGTCACCAAAATTGTAATAGCTATGTCTTCTGTTACGTAGCCCCTTAATGCACGCCGTACCTCCTGTGGCACGCTGTAATAGACATTGAAAGTTAACTGCTATAGTACTACACTACTATGACAGTGCACGGGGCCTTTAGTAATACATTACGACTTGGTTATTGCCATTCTGGTAAGAGCTAATTTATAATGCCGCGTCTTAAGGGGTTAAGGGTCTCGGTACTGTCATGACAATATGTTATGATGTAGTTTAATATTTTCAGCAAACAGTGAATAGGCCTGTCTGCAACCCCATCTGCAGAGGCTACATGAAATTAAGAGACCAGACTGCAAATCATTTGAAGTTTTGCAGCCAGAGATCAACAAAATACTGTATCATTGTTCCCTCTTTCCCTGCACTCAAAATCCATTCAGCTAATCTACTGGTGACGGGAGTGAAGTCACAGTGGAGTTGGCGACACCAAATAGCCATAGCAATAGTATTTGTATAGCACATTATCATACATAACTGTCCTTCCAATGTGCTACAGAGAAAAGAAATAGATAATCTGTTTATTGGACAAGAGCAGTACGGTATTATAACTGTGAAGTGGTAAAATGAGACCCATTCAGTTCATATCACCAGAGGCTATACCACTGTCTACTGTCACTTCATAAATGGTAACACAAAATTGGATGATTGTATTTTGAGGAGGTGAAGAAAATATCCAAATGTGCTCCATAACAATGTCGGTCATTTTAAAAATGGACGGTGCCTTACAAACTATGTAGTGGAACAATGGCCCATTGCATTGCATTATATCACGTTTGAATGGATTCTGTGTTGGCTTACATAACAGCTACATTTGCATAACAAAAGAAATGTTGCCTGCACTGGACAAAACAACAACAAATACTATATATCTGTAGACATCTAATTCACACAGACATCTAATTCACATTTGTTTTGATAAAAAAATATAAAATAGAGTGGTAGACTTGTCCAGTTTATTCAGTTCTAAATCACCACAATCCTCCTGTGTATCCCACACACAGTGTTTCACGCTGATACGCTGATCTGTGTTGATGTGTCAAGTGAGTTATTCATATTTTGTACATCATGCAGTTATCCAATTCTAAAACCTGAGGCTGAGTGATTTCGTAGGTCTGCTGTCTGGCTGTGAATGGCAGCTGTGCTCACACCTGGGTCAGGTCATCTCTGCTACAGGTACACTTATATTATTTCTATAAAGTATGTGCTTTTTATTACAGAATGGTGAAGAAAAGCATGGGTTAGGGCTGGGAAATGGCTCAGGCCAGATTCAAACCTTGGTCCACATCGGCCGATAGTCCCGTGAGTTTAGCTTACCCCTAAAGTACCCCTAAACTAAAAGCAACAAAAAATCCCCCAAACAAACGGTACCAAGGCATGTCACTCACCTGAGCATAGAGGTTCTGCTGGGGAAAGGCACTTCTGATTGGGTACATGGCAGCTGGGTAGGGGTTGGGGGATGGAGAGTAAGGTGGGGGGGCTCCATTGGTTTGGGTGGGGGGCACTTTGTAGGGCGTCCCAGCGGTGTATCCTGTCGTGTGAGTAAAGATAGCGAGACAGAAAGAGAGGAGAGCAGAGAGCAGAGATCCGAATCAGTTCATGTGGGACAGGACATGAGTTCAAATGGCTCACAGCTGTCCAGCCATGCAACCGTGAATTGGACGATGCTCATCTCATAACGTGTGTGTCTCCTATGGCCTCCTCAGGCCGACTGAGAACGGTGCCGGTGCCCGTTCCTGCACCTAATCGCAAACCGGCCATCGTGTTCACACCACAGGTCTTACCGTTCGCTAACCGGAAAATTGGTTTGCAATGCGAACCGCAAAATACTTTGTTTTTCTCTGCGAACCGTGACGATAACGTGGCCGTCAGAAGGTTCATCCGGGTATCACAGTCACGTGCGGAACAAGTTCAGAGCTCGGTATGAACACGGGCGGTTCGCAGATAGGCACTTTAGTGCCGAACGTCACTGGTGCTGGCACCGGCACCGGCTCCATTCTGGTCGGCCTGAAAAGCACCCTAGTGAGCAGCCATGCAGTGCCTTCATCTGAACTTGACTAGCACTGTCTGCATCGTCATTCAGCTGTTAGGATACTGCATACAGGCTGTCTGGCAGATATTAGAATAAGTGCGTCACTGGGGACTCATTCTAGTAACATTATCAACAGACAATCTTTCTATCATTGCCCTGTGTGTGTTTTTTAATAGACACAGCACACTGCCACATACCGACACACACACAGACAACATACACGGCAGCAACAGCTATACAATGTCAACACCATGCCAAAACAAAAAAGTCTGAAAAGCCATCATGCAAACAGCACACACACACACACACACACACACAACTGCACAGACCTTCAAACCACATGACACCATAGTTTATTGAATGGGAGAGATACAAATGGTGAAAATCCCACACACAAACACAAACAACAAACAACAAAAACACAAACACAACAGCACAGAGGAAAGCAAAGCAAAATATATTTAGGCTACAGCGTGAAGTCCATGAGGGTTTTAGTCACAACAACAACAAAATGCAGTTTATGGATCAATTCAGAGGAGAAAAAACACATTCATAAAGCCAGCCAGCCAGCACCCACAAAGGCATTCCACAAATCAAACGAGACAGCACCTCCCAGAGAGAACCCCCTGAGTCCATGATCAATGCGTCTCTTTTATGCCGCGTGTAATGACATTAAATCGCCACGCTGACCTTTCCGTGGCCTTTTCAAGTGTTTCCCCATGGGAGACCCCTCGCGGGCAGCCTCGCCTGTGAGGTTTGTGCCTGCCTGCACAGCCACACACCGCTAGCTAGACCCGATTCAGCTAACCACGTGCTTTAACATTAATAAGTTTACTGACTGACTGAGTCAATTGGAGAGTGGTAAGTTCATTGACATTATAGGGCATGGCATTTCATAGAGGTTTCTCCCTTCTAAGCAACTGAGCGATGACAGCAGGTCTGTCTGTAGAAAAACCTCTTGTCATCCTACTGTGAGTACGGGATTTGTTTTAAATGTAAGGCCTGTGGTGCCATACACTACCGTGTGATACATGAAGCTAAGGAACTTGTCGATTTATCTTTGTTCCTTTAGTTTTTCAAAATTCTAAGTCGTTTCTAGACAGTTGGAGTTGTGAACACTCCAACTGCACTCTGATATCTGTTCACCAACAGTAGAGAGTACAATCAGAGGTCAGACAGTCACTGGACAGGCATTGGGGGTTTGTGTTTGTCTTTATTGCACCTGAGCAGTCATCCTCCTTAGATCAGTGTTTCCCAACCTTTTTTGTCTTGTGTACCCCCAAGCCTTTTTTGCTGTGCCATGAGTACCCCCTAAGTCAAGTTCTATATCGCTTTCTCCATCCCAATGTAACTAAGATCCATATATTTGTTAAAATTTCATTTTTCCAAGTACCCCCTGCAGTGTGCTCGCGTACCCCTAGTGGTACACGTACCCCTGGTTGGGAAACACTGCCTTAGATGACTCCAATGGAGTGAGTGGCTGTGTGTTTAGCCTGATTATCGTCAACTTTCAAAGCTCTTCGAGACTTGGTCTGACCAAGAGCATAACAATTAACATTTCTCAAACGGCATGGTTGACCCGCCTCCCTTGGGGTGCTACTGGTTGTTTGCTTCCCGACAAAGTGGGATGAGCTCCTGTTTTTCTCCCCGAAGCTCAGAAACGATATTTGTATTGCTTCTGGCCTGAGAAGAAACAATGCTGAAGGTGTTGCGTCACTAGGAGGGTGCGACCTGGCTAGGGGGTGTTTGAGAGTGCAAAAGAAGAAGAAAAAGCCATATTCGTGTGCACGTCAAGCCGGCAAGACACTCTTCACTGGGGCAAGCAGTATGATGTGCAATGATGTGGTTTTGCATGCCACAAAATGAAAAAAAAAAGCTTTCAGTGAGTGCGCGATCAGTTGATGCGAATATGAATTAGTGCGCAGTAAAGGTAATGGCACAAATGGAAGCTTTTGTTTCATGTGTGATATAGAACTACAACTTTGTGTGTGTATGTGTGTGTGTGTGTGTGTGTGTGTGTGTGTGTGTGTGTGTGTGTGTGTGTGTGTGTGTGTGTGTGTGGTTGTGCACGTGTGTGCATGCATGCGCACAAGTGTGTGCATGTGCATGTGCTTGCGTGCGATGGCAGTGCCTTGCTTGCCATCAGTTAATAGCAGGTACGTATGCATATGCAGTGATGGGCAAGCTGGATTTTAAAGCTACAATGTAGTACCACATATTGCAGAGGATCGGGTTTTGCCTGACTAAATAGGACAATTGGACAGGTGAAATGAAGCCTTTTGGAAACGTGGCACTGGATTCTTCTAGATTCTGAATCCAGATTGCCCATCAGTGCAGCATAGGGCAGAGATGGGTAACCTAGAGTCAGAAGCTACTGTAGTCCAGTGCCACAGATTCCAAATGACCTGGTTTTACCTGCCTGTTAAAATGCCCTAATTGGACAGGTAGAAAACTAGGTCATTTGGAATATGTGGCACTGGACTCTTCTGCTCTTCGGAATCCAGGTTGCCCAACTCCAGGTATATGTGGCAGGTGGGTAGGTAGGTAGGTAGGTAGGTGGGTATGTATATTTAGGTAGGTAGGGTTTATATTTACTGAATGCTGCAGACGAGGCCTGGTACTGCCTGGTCTCAGAGCCGGCGTCCACGGCCAGGTCATAGGTGCCGTCATTGGCCCCGGGGCCCGAGGGTGTCTGGGGCCAGCTCTGCTTCACCAGCAGCACTGTCCCAACACACACACACAACAGAACAAGGGCAGGTGGTTACACACACGCGCACACACACACACACACACGCGCACACACATAACACAGCACAGCACAACAAGGCACCCTAAACATCGACCGCATCTACTCTCCTCTGTTGTTCTCTGTAGTGGTTGAAATAAAGCATAGTACTTTATGAGAACATCTGCTACATTTCACACGGCTTCACACACACACACGGCTTCACACACACACACGGCTTCACACACACACACACGGCTTCACACACACACACACACACACACACACACACACACACACACACACACACACACACACACACACACACACACACACACACACACACACACACACACACACACACACACACACACACACACACACAACGCAGCACAAGGCACCCTAAACATGGTGGTCTTCCGGCAGTCTCACGGCGCATGCGATGGTACCCTGTCAGACTTGCTAATCTAACATGGCTGCCGCATCTACTCTCCTCTGTTGCTCTCTGTAGTGGTTGAAGTAAAGCATAGTACTTTATGAGGACATCTGCTACATTTCACACGGCTTCACAGCAAGACAAGCTAAAATGCTGATTCTTCTAACATCTACTTCTCTCTTCTGTACTCCACTTCTTTGTTCCTGCTTGTCTCATTCGTTGTCACTGTTTGAACCTCAACTTACTTCCCAAATGGAAGTCATCCAAAGCTGAGACGTACAGTAGGCCTGCTGACTGACTACGCAATCGATTCATTCATGTCTTAGAGCACTTTGTGACTGTAGTGGGTTGTGCAACTACGAAGTCGGCCACTAGAGGGCGACTGCACACCATTGTAAGTCCGAGACAAAAACAGGAGACAAAACACTGGCAGCCCACGAGGAGAAAGGAACAAAGCACAGGCCATTTCTGTGCCCCTGGCGCTTTCAGAGGCTCAGCTATGCCATTGCAGCTTGAGTCGTCTAACTAAAACATCATGCCCAATGGGGACATCTGGTATGTTTTCCCACGGGCAAAAAAACAGCAAGCCACATGGATTTTCTTTATATTCATATGTGAATGGTGATAACAACAAAGACTTATAATGATATAGGGCCTACATAAGTCAAATCAATATAGTATCTATAATTAAACAGTCAGAAGACTTAATCACAAAAGTACCACTGCTATTCACATGACATGGTACCAAGTGAAGAGCTCTTCTGCTATAGGGGATGAGACGGCAATGTCATAACTTGGGTTAACTATCCCTTTATTTTTTCTGAGCACGTCAGTAAAAGCCTCTTTCACACACAGCCATATGCCCTACTGTAGAGAGAATGATGGTGCTCAAAATTCAACAGCAGTCACACAGCACCACTAGCATTAGTGGCAATAAGTCAATAAATCATTGTACTTAGCAGAGCCTATAATTATTCATAGTACAACACAATACAATGCAACAAAAATCAATATGTCTCTACACAGGAGAGGAATACCCCCTTTGTTAGCACATTTTCCTGTACATTCAGACTCCACTTGTTAACCTAAATTCCTAAATTCAAGTGATGATTGAGTACACTTCATACTGATAATAGGCCAGTATATTGTGTAGTGTTACATAAATCAATTTAGCACTCATAGTACCTACTGGTTCTATTAGGTGGTGGGATTAACCCTGTAGAATGTACTTTGTAAATTAGAACCCTGTGATCCAGTTAGCACGTAGATGCATCAAAATCTCCAGTCAACAAAAAAAGGTGTAACTACTTCCGCTGTCAATTTCAACCTCTCCTCTGCAACTTTCTGGAAAAAAAGGAATCCCAAACCAAGAGGACTGTAGAAACTGTTTTGGAGAAGCACTGAAGCGTGGTTATCTAGCCTACACAGATTGTCTCTGCGTGTGGGCTTGCCCAATTGGAAATCAACAGCCAGACATTGGGCACCAACCTGGCTTGGGATTCAAAACATGACTTGCCATACTGCTTTCATCTGAACTACAAAGACATATGTAAAAATGTATCATCCTTCTGGGTATGTATGATAACATATGGCATATTCATGTACTGCTGTCTTATTGTCCCTTCTCCCATTATATCTCTTCAATTCTTCACCTTGCCATACAAAGAAAAGGTACTACAACATTGCTGACCTGACCAGTAATAATGATTTTCAAAACTGATGAACTGAACATTATACCGTTACACAGATTGATCTTGAGCAACATATCTCTGCCTCGGAGCTGCAGAATGGGCAGTTAAAGGGGCTCCATCTGTTTGGCTGTGTTAGTGTCCATTTACACAGTGCTGGAGCCAGCTGCCCTGCTGCTTTAGACAAACACTCACTCCAGACACCGGAGCACGACCCAGCCATGAGTTATGATACAAGGTTCCTCAATGAACTCTCAGTTACTGTTGTGGAGGAAGCCCTAACGGTTCTCTGAAGGAACCTATACATAGATGCTTGGAAGAACCCCAAGCTTTTCTAAAAGGTTCCTCACAGAATCTTTAAAGGTGCAACGTGCAATCTTTTCTAGTAGTATATTTCCAGAATCCATGCTGCCCATTCACAAATGTTACCTTTTCAACAAATATTTACCATCACCATCAAATTCTAAGTATTCAATATGCAATTTTCATGAATAAAAAAGGGGATCTTCTCCATGGTCCGCCATTTTGAGTTTTAAGTACTTACTGTACTTTGGTCTACTAATAAATACTAGTAAATACTAGTAAAATACTAGTAAATACTACTGTATTACTTAGTAAGTATTCATAAAAAGGTCAAATATGGCAATAGCAGCACACTAAAGAATGCCTAAAGGTCCTTTGAGGAACTCTTCAATTGCCACTGTGTGGACTGTGTGGAACCTTGCGACTCTTCCAAACACTTCCAGGTTCTACAGAGAGCCGTGGGGGTTCCTCATGGATCTTTCGGGTACCCCCAACAAAGCAGCTGATGGTTCTTTGATGAACTTTCATATTTTTACAGTGTAGACCATCTCTACAATACACACGGCCTTGGCCTTGACACTTACTGTCTCCGTTTTCAACCATGTAGACCAGCTCTAGCGACTGCCTCTGCCTTGATGTATGACTCACATACTCTGTTTTGAACTGTGGCTGTTTACAGTCATAATCCCCTCACAACTGAAGAGGAAGATCAACACTACTGGCTTGCTTGCAGGGCCAAATACTGTTACGCGGCAGCAGCAAGGCATCATTGAACGTGAAATCTCTGCTGTTCACCAAATCAAAACTCATTTCTGTGTAAAGTAGTCAATAAAGGTCAGAGGTTTTGCTCCATGCCACTGTCCTCATTGGAAAAGTGAATCGGATGAGATTACATAGCTGCATCCCGTCCCTCCAGCGTATGTATGATTCAAGCACAATCAGGCTTAAGCTTCTTTTCCACTGCCGGTTTTCTGGTAGGTCTAACAGCTCGACAAAGCTCGACTCGGCTGCCAATTTTTGCTTTTCGATTGGGCACGACTCAGGTCAATCGTAAAGCAAAAAGTGGCAGCCTAGTCGCGATGTGTCGTGTTGTATGCCTACCAGAAAACTGGCAGTGGAAAAGAGGCGTTGGTGATTTGGCACCAGCAGCAGCAGCAGCAGTACACGGTCAGTGCTGCCAGCTATTACATATTAGCCGCATCTGTGCTATCCTACAAAAAGGTCACCTCGTGTATTGTCAACAATCAATGTAGGCCACTTCTGGTGGTACTGAGCAGTCAGCATTACAGGTAGTTTTCACACTACAAGGAAGTGTGAATGCAGTGTTTTTGTGTGTGTGCATGTGTAATAGAAACATATGAGTGTGTCCAAGTGTGTGTGTGTGTGTGTGTGTGTGTGTGTGTGTGTGTGTGTGTGTGTGTGTGTGTGTGTGTGTGTGTGTGTGTGTGTGTGTGTGTGTGTGTGTGTGTGTGTGTGTGTGTGTGTGTGTGTGAAAGGGTGGGTGTCTTACCTTGTTGTTACTGCTATTGATGTCAGCTAAGTTCAGACTTTAAAGTAAGCCAGGTTTTATTTTGTTGTAATCAGGGTGGTATGTTTGTATGCAATGTTACACACGGTACACGTGGCATTTGCTTATTATGCACTTAAAGCATGCTCTTACCTGGTGGGTAGCCTGGACTGCCCGTCTGATAGAGGTTAGGTGTGTAGGTCGGAGCTGTGGTGGGGTAGCCAGATGGGTAGCCTGGATGGAAGAAGACAAACACATCGCTCAGCATCTAAATCACGCAAAAGGCAGAGCTAGTTTGACCAATATACAAATTAGGCAATTCTTGGGTTTCATGTGACGTCACACGCTTGACATCCCTTTGATCTAGCCCTGCTGGTGAGCTGCTGGGATGGATAATCACAAAAATATGCTCTACCAGAGCAGTACGCTCTGCCATTGTAAATACCAGCAAAAAATATTCCAAAGGGTCCCATGTCTATATTTTGCCTAGGCCCTACAATGTGTAGAACCGCTGATGACAAAACGACATATATAAAAGGGCATGGACTTGCCTCATTATCATCGACTTTCAAATCTCTTCGAGACTTGGTCTGACCAAGAGCATAACAATTACTGTTTCTCAAACGGCATGATTGACCTCCCTAGGTTTGCAACTGGCTGATCTTTTTTCGGGAGATCAGAAATTTGCATTGCTCTTGGCCTGACTAGATGGGGAATAGTCTCGGGAGAGAGTCTTTGCACACTTTTTGGAGATTGGCAGATATGAAACACCACTCTTGTATCCTGCTCTTGATTTGTTATCTATTCTGCCATTTTGTGTGCATCTGTGTGGTGGTGGACAGATCATTATCCTGACAGAGTCATTTTTCATGTTTGCTGCAGATTCATACTGTATATATTTTTTATTTGACTGTGGCACCCTCCGGAGTTGCGGCACCCCCCCGTTTGTCCTCATT
Organism: Engraulis encrasicolus; assembly: GCF_034702125.1. NCBI lineage: Eukaryota > Metazoa > Chordata > Actinopteri > Clupeiformes > Engraulidae > Engraulis > Engraulis encrasicolus. The sequence continues at coordinate 27,602,562 of NC_085864.1, read as the reverse complement.
CCGTCATTATGGCCACCGTGGCCAGTGGCGGCAGAATAGACGGGTGTCCAAGGGGGTGGGGTGGGGTAGTTGGGGGATTGCTGAGGCCCGGCGCATGAGCTGATGTAGAGGAGAGGAGTAACAGCGCCAAGCCCAGCCGCTGAGCCGGAGAGATGGAGAGCTGGACAGGCACAGATGGTGGCCATTACAAATCGTCTGCCTGCTCTGCGCTGTGCTGCGTACGATGACACACACGGCTGACTCTGTTGACGCCTCCCACTCAGTAAATGCAGCCCGCAGAGCATGTGTACGTGTTTGTGTGTGTTTGCGTGTGTGTGTCCGCGCGTGTGTGTGTGTCCGCGCGCGCGTGCGCGCGTGTGTGTGTGTGTGTGTGTGTAATGCTCCAATCTACCTTTGTGAGACCCCACATGTTTTGACCCCTTTTTGCTGGGGTAGTTTTGTTGTTATTGGTAAAAATAAAAGTGTAAAAACATTTCCTCACTGACAAGTTAGGGACTGTTTTGGTTTGGTGTGTGTGTGTGTGTGTGTGCGTTTCTATGTGTATCTGTGTGCCCTGTAAGTAGGAATCCTCATGAAACAGCAGTGGCCTGCACTCCACATTATTATTATGGCAGCCTGTTCTGAGGGCCACCTCCAACTCAACACCTCCCCGACACTCGACATTCAAATGATGCCATGCACCTCTATCTCTTTCTATCCTGCTCTTTCTCTCTCTCCCTCTTCCACCTTTCCCTTCCTCTCTCCATCTCTCCCTTTCCCTCTCTCTCCCCCTTTCTATCCCTCTCTCTCTCTCTGCCCCCCCCCCTCTCTCCATCTCCCTCCCTCTCTCTCTCCCTCCCTCCCTCTCTCCGTCTTTCTGAGCTAAATGAACAGCTGGCCTCACAGCTCTGGGGGTATTGGAGCACATCGTGAGCTGTGGAGAGGCCTGAGCTGAGCGGAGCTGAGTGAGGCCTGGCTGGCTGGCTGGCTGGCTGGCTGGCTGGCTGCAGGAACACAAAGTGCTTTGCTAAAGAGGCAGGTGGGCGGGGAGGTACTAAACGCACACAGTTTTATACTTTACTAAATGTTTTTATTTTTTTTTAAATCGACAACTTTTTTCTGCCAAAGTCAATGGACCGGTGCAACAACACCACCAACAATACAGCCATGGCAAAGTGGGAAAAACCTGTGCTAAACGCACACAGTTTTGTAGCTTTGAATTTCATATGGTCTAGACTTGACCTGTTTGTTCATTTGAGTTTGTGTGTGTGTCAGGGCTTGACATTAACTTTTTCACCCACCGGCCTCTGTGGCTAGTGGTTTTCCTCAGTCACTAGCCATTCAGGTATTCCACTAGCCACCGATTTTATTATTTTTTTCCCCCTTTTTTATCATGATAGTGTACGTCTAACCTCAGAAGATGAGGTGCTATAGCAAGATGAGTGTATAGCTTTCTACATGGAGGTATATCAAGCAAATAGAGACTGAGTTACTAAACTTTTTTGTGAACTTAAATGCAAACAATTGATACAGAAGTGGCGAACAATAGAATATAGGCTATGATGCGTATGTCACACCAAGGAATAAGCTGCCAGCCAAATTGGCTAGTGACAATAAAAGCATTACTAGCCACAGCCAAGTTTTACCAGCATTTGGCCGGTTGGCCGGTGCCAGTGTCAAGCCCTGGTGTGTGTGTGTGTGTGTGTGTGTGTGTGTGTGTGTGTGTGTGTGTGTGTGTGTGTGTGTGTGTGTGTGTGTGTGTGTGTGTGTGCTTGTGCGTGTGTGCCCGTGCATTCTGAGGGCCCATGCTTGTTGGGCAGGAGAATGCCTATTTTAATATTTTGTTCTATGATGAGTACATGTTTGCTAAATATCACAAAAATGTGTACACAAATAAATAACTGTGTCCAAAAAACAATAACCCTCAAAAGGACCTGCTGCTGAGTATAGTGGTGTGGTGAACCGGAGACGGCATGTGTTACCAGAGGAGGAGGGGGCAGGAGGAGGGGGGTGGGGGGGAGTGCAAGCGGAGGGGTGGAAAGGCCTCCCACTGTTTGGCCATGTGTCGGTGTGGGTTCAACTCACTCTCTACAAATAAACCCGGCGTCTGCAGCATAGCCCGGGGGATTAACATGCATCTCTGATGGACGCGCTGGATGGGCTAAGATTAGCCTAGCCGCTTGCTTGGTATACCAAAGATGACGAGATCCAAACACAGACAGCACAAGACAGGCCCATCCCATCAATTAAACATCCATCATGATCTTGCTTTCCTCACTACGGTGGATGATCTGCCTTTTTGTGTGGGCAAGGTTTGGGGTTGCAGTTTTGAGTGTCTGTAGAGGACGTCAGGAGTCTAAATATGTTCAGAAATGCGGTAAGCTAAAGTGGTGCTGTTTCCCTATCATTTCACTCTCTCTGCTTTCTGTCCTTCTCTTCTTCACTGTGGTTTCATGCCGGCCCATATCTCTGGTTCCTCAACACCTATCCTATCCTTCTCTTGGTTCCTGCTGTTGATTCTGCATGTAATTTCATCCATAGCCTACCACCAAACAAATGCAATCCCCTCTTCAGCTCTCTCATAATGGCCTCATACTGTAAATGACTGTAAATCAGACTACTGTATACTAGACACAGCAGGTAATTATTTGATTCATTTTGTTTTTGAGCTTTACAAACTGCTTTGGACCACTCCAGTCCATATTTTCCTCAGAAATGTTTGCTTTGCAGCCTATTTCCTGACAAATCGCACTCTGAAATTTACACTTCCCCTTTACGTAACCTAGTAACACTGGACATGCACTAGCCTGGGCCCGCCTATACTTCCTGTGACGATACACAAGATGGACAAGATGGTTATCAATTACCAATGGCTGGATGAGGAGGATTTCAGGATAGTTCTGCCATTGGTTAATCTGGTAGCAAAGTCAGACGAGAGAGTGATCTGATGCACTGTAGCTTCAACCGGCAGCATACAGAGGAATTTCTTGGACATGGATTAAGCCCGTCCTCTGAGAAGTGGCTTTACAACGGAACTTGGCCAGACTACTTTTCAAGAGTTTTGTGCAAGTAGCCACGATATCCAGACAAGAGGTGCACAACCCCTTCCTCCCCTTCCAATTTCCTTTGAACAAAACACATCACAACTCCCTCTTGGCCATTAGGTAAATTACAACTAATAAGGAGACAGTAATGAAGTAGCGCTGCCTCTCTCTCTCACTCCCCTTATTGCATGCAACCTGCACATTGGGAGTAGGGAGATGAGTAGAGAGAGGACGAGAGGGGAGGAGATGAGGGGAGAGGAGTGGAAAGGAGGAGAGGGGAGGAGAGGAGGGGAGAGGCGGAGAGAAGTGGAGGAGGAGGAGAGGAGGGGAAGGGGACAGGAGGAGAGCTGGGAAGAGAAGAGGAGAGGAGAGAAGTGGAGGAAGAGGAGAGGAAGGGAGGGGACAGGAGGAGAGTAGAGAAGAGGAGAGGAGGAGAGAAGGGGAGGAGGAGAGTGGAGAAGAGGAGAGAAGGAGAGAAGTGGAGGAGGAGAGATGAGGAGGAGGAGGAGAGGAATCAGATGTGAGAAGGGTTCCGGGAGTGGAGTGGCAAATCTCTCTGAATCAGAGGAAGTGATCTCCCCCCCACGCATGCCAGAGAGAGCAAGGGGGTGAGAAGAGAGGAAAGGAGAGCGGAGAGAGAGAGAAAGGGAGAGAGAAAGGGAGAGCGAGAGAGAGCCTGTTGCTATGGAGACCAACAGGAAGCACTCCAGCGACTTCTACAGTGGAACAAGAAGGTGCGTTCATTCAAGGACACACAGAAGCACACACTCTCTCTCTCTCTCACACGCACACATACACTCCTCCCCCAACACACCCCGCACGTGCGCGCGCGCACACACACACACACACACACACACACACACACACACACACACACACACACACACACACACACACACACACACACACACACACACACACACACACACACACACACACACACACACACACACACACACACACACATACACACACACAGTCTCCTTTCTCAGCAGAACTGCAGACCAGAGAGGATCCCGTAGTAGGGGACTCTAATGGTGGCATGTGACCGACCGGACCGCATTGGCGCAGCGTAGGCAAAACGGGGGGATTTATTCAATTAACTTCTGGGTGTCTGCCTCTCCCACTGACCTCCTCGGGAGAATCCACAAATGTATGATGACAAGGCACTAATCTGGAGAGACTAATGAGGGCTGATTGATTGAATCTATCCAGTGTCATTAGTCCCAGTCGCGCAGCATCCTCCCACAATGACCCCCACCGTAGCTGCTGCAGTTTTTTTTTCTTCTTTTTTTTTACACGGAAGAGGTCTTGTGGAAGGTCTTAAATGTAAAATAACTGCGGGGCGTGGATAAACGTGCCATTGATTCTGGGTTTCACAGAGGCTCAAGTTTAATTTTCCCATCTCTTGAGTTTAACATTGCGCTTTCTCCTCAAAAAAAGCCCTGTAGTGGCTGCAGACTGTGTCTCTGTATTGTTTCTCTGAGTGCGTATGGTAGGAGGTCCTGTGGTGGGGCTCGACTGTAAAAATAACTGGAGGGCGAGGATAAACGTGTCATTGATTCTGTTTTGCGGAGGCTTAAGTCTAATTTCCCTCTTGGACTTACTCTTCCAGACCACACAGGTCTTGGGTAGCACCACGTGCTCTAGATGCATCTTCACCAGTGACAAAATGTACAAATGAAGAGTTTATTTGCAAAACAGTGTATCCACCATTTTGTAGAATGTTGGGAAATGTACATTTTTCTATTGGGCTTTCCATGGCATTGCATTGCAAAATGCATTTTAAATAGGTTGAAAAATGATGCTCTCAGAATAGTCGAATGGCAAGAATCCGCACATAGGTGATAGGACCTCTGAACAATTTTCAATAATAAAATGTAAAAGTCAAAAATGGTCTTCAAATATTCTCTTATATTTTTCATCAAGGAGAACAGTAAAATCTGCAAAGTGTGTGTGTGTGTGTGTGTGTGTGTGTGTGTGTGTGTGTGTGTGTGTGTGTGTGTGTGTGTGTGTGTGTGTGTGTGTGTGTATGTGTGTATGTGTGCACGCCCGTGTGTAAAATATTTTGTAAAATATACGGTATTAGCCGCAACTTACCGGTGTATGCCATATTCTTGGGATTTCCATAGGGCGTCCCGGGTTGCACGGGACTATAAACGGGGTTCATAGTGGAAGACAGTCTATTCTTACTGCAAGAGACACACAGAGACAGAGACACAGACAGTGAGTAAAAAAACATTAAGACACAGAAAGGTATTATGTCAGCTCAGGCCTTTGGAGCTTCAATGGAACCTCCTGCAATGTTTTTTGTCACCTAAACTGACAACCTGTGAAAAAAAACCAAGACATGTATGCAGCAACATCTTACATCTGACATACTATGTTATAGTCAACAAGAAAAATCTATTGACTTTCAAATGGAAAGCTGAAAGGACACAAGCATAGGCTGTATGCATGCACATGGATTCATTGTGTGTAGACTCTCAAACAGAGACACGTGTGCGGACATGCAGGCATGAACAAACACGCAGACATGCGCACACACACACGCACACGCGCACAGACACACACACACACACACGCACACGCACACACACACATACACTGACAACAAAGCACACCACAGGACATACAGCCTGCATTGTCTTAAGGAAGAATTTGCATTGCATTCCTCAGGCCCCTGAAATGTTACTGGGCTTTAGGTGCGTGCGTGGCTCGATAACAATCTAAAAAAAAAAACGGAGCCAAAGGGAAAGAGAGGGGGGGGTTCTGGTCATTTTGGAATAGAATACACTAATCCTGAAAACAAACAGAGGAAGCAGACAATGGCATATCCCACAATCCTTAGCAGGCAGAGGGGTACCATGGCAACCAGCTGGGCTCACGTACAGCGTGTGTATTTTCATGTGAGTGCAGTGCTTCTCTTTCACACTTGGGGCCTAGGCTATACTACAAAGATGGTTCAGGAGTAAATTAGGTTAAATTACTGTAAGAGGTAAATCATCTAATAGAAGAGTCTGGAGTCCTTACGTAAGAAACACACACACACATGTTTAACTACATATTTTACAGTAAACAAATCACACACACTATGATGTAAATGCTATATCTATTATAGGATTAAAATATAGTTTATATACATAGAAAATACAGTACATTGCACGTGTAATACATCGTGCAATGAAGTACAACATTGACCAGAGACATCAGGGTTGGTGCTAAAGAGTCTGAAACTCAAAGAGAAATGAAGGTTATCATCATGGTGAAGATATTTGCACAGTTGTTTTCATCGGCCGACGTCCTGGACCAACCATTTCAAGAACATTTCATTTTCTTTGTGTGTGCACGTGTGTATGAGTGTGTGTGTGTGTGTGCACGTGTGTGTGTATCTGTGTGTGTGTGTGTGTGTGTGTGTGTGTGTGTGTGTGTGTGTGTGTGTGTGTGTGTGTGTGTGTGTGTGTGTGTGTGTGTGTGTGCGCGTGTGCATAGTGCTAACCTGCGGGTCTGCAAATGGATGTTAATTGAACTCATTTAGCAAATAGCAATAAGTACATACATAACACACTGTTTCAGAGGTCAAGGACAAGGGCACGAGAGAGAGAGAGAGAGAGAGAGAGAGAGAGAGAGAGAGGAGCGAGAGAGGAGAGAGTTCAAGAGAGGGGGAGGGGTGAAAAAGAAATGGAGAAAATAGAGAGAGAAAGCCCGTGACAAGAAAGTAAGAAGACATAGAAATACACTAATAATAATCATCATCATCATCCTGTCAGTTATCCCTGTGCTTTGACACCACCACTTTGGACAGTAGCGCCAGTGCGTTCCAAGTGTTGTGGTGTGCCGTAGAGACAGTGGCTG
>NC_085864.1:27585684-27590684 GCF_034702125.1 Engraulis encrasicolus | reverse complement strand
ATGTATGAGGACTGTACTGCAAATGGCAACACTCAAACGCAAGTTGTTAGGACTGGAGAGTTGCAGAGAGAGAGAGAGAGAGAGAGAGAGAGAGAGAGAGAGAGAGAGAGAGAGAGAGAGAGAGAGAGAGAGAGAGAGAGAGAGAGAGAGAACTGAAACACACTCAAGGACTGTGGATGGACATATGCGTGCACCCACGCACGCACACGGAAACACACACAAACAAACTGAGACACGCGTGCACACACACTCTACACACACACACACACACACACACACACACACACACACACACACACACACACACACACACACACACACACACACACACACACACACACACACACACACACACACACACACACACACACACACACACACACACACACATCAATGGTATAATTTTATTATGTCTTACTGTTCCTCGTATTGTTGTCTTATATATGTTATGTACCATGCTTTGTCAATACAAAGTTTATTTTGTCATGCCAATAAAGCACTTTTGAGTTGAATTGAATTGAATTTAGAGAGAGGGAGAGAGAGAGAGAGAGAGAGAGAGAGAGAGAGAGAGAGAGAGAAAGAGAGACAGGTTGTTTGGAGAGGTGCAGAGAGAGAGAGAGAGAGAGAGAGAGAGGGAACACAAGAAACAAAACACGGGCAAAAAAACCCCAAAAATGGTGGACTGTGGCGAGGCAGAGGCAGAAAAGGCGAGAGAGAAAGAGCCAACACAGAGAGGAGAAAAAATGGAGAGAGAGAGAGAGAGAGAGAGAGAGAGAGAGAGAGAGAGAGAGAGAGAGAGAGAGAGAGGAAGGGAAAGAAAGAGGAGGGCTGGTAGGTATTAATGTGCCAGTGTGCGTGTAAGTGTTTATTGGCTGCTCTGGCTCCCCGTTCGGCTCCGAGGACTTTAGGTGATTAATCAGCCTCTGACAGGATCACCTTGTGCTGTTTGTGAAGGATGAAGGTGCCCCTCTGCTTTTCCCTATGCATCTCTCCTTCCCTCTCTCCCTCGTTCACTCTCTTTCAGTCTCCATCCCTCTCTTTTCTCATTTGCTCTCCCTCATTCTCTTTCCCTTACTCTCTTCCTTTCTCTCTTATTCATTCGTTCTTTCTTTAGTCATTTGCTGTCCCTTATTCTCGCTTTCTCTCTCATCGTCTCTCCACCTCTCTCTTTATCCCACCCTCATTGTCTCGGCATCTCTCTCGCCTCTCTGCTGATTGACTGCTCTCTGTATTCTCTCTCTCTCTCTCTCTCTCTCTCTCTCTCTCTCTCTCTCTCTCTCTCTCTCTCCCTCCTCCGACCATGATTTTGAGACCATGCTCCTTTAATATGGTTGATTGACTACTCTGTATTCTCTCTCCCTCTCTCTCTCTCTCTCTCTCTCTCTCTCTCTCTCTCTCCCTCTCTCTCTCTCTTTCTCTCCTCCGACCATGCTTTTGAGACCATGCTCCTCTGATATGGCTGATTGACCGTCTGTATGTTAATATCCTCAGCTGGAGAGGAGACTAATGGGACAAGATGGCTGCTGTGCTGAGCTGTGGTGAGGCGAGGGACACTCTCACTCTCCAAGTGGGCCTCGCTATAGCAGGGCCGCTGACAGCTTTGGCTGGGCCCGGGACAAAGACACATGAAGGGACCCCAAACCCAATACATACAATGTAATGCGGAGGATCCAATTCTGGGCCCACCTCTCTCTCCCTGGGCCAGGGACAAGTGACCCCGTTGTCTCCCCCCCCCGCAGTCGTCTTCCCTGCTTGCTAGCAGCAGACACGCAGAATAATGGTAATGATAATGAACATCCTCATTAAGTGGAACTCAATTCTGCCTTCTTTATTTTTTTCCGCTCTTTGCAAAACACTTGCTCACCACAGCATTGATTATTTAACTGTTTGTAGCGTGAAAAGGGCAAAACAACATCTTGTTCAAATGGTGATTCTTGTTATAAAATGTTGTGCAGGGCAAGTAGAGGATGTCCGCATGGAAAATGCCATGTCTGATTTAATTGCTACAAGACTTGTCCTCCTGCCTGCACACTGCTCTGCCTGCACTTAATGATAATATATAACTGCAACAATATCACAAACATGCTTTTAACAACAAATTACCACTTGGTAAGTGCCATTCTGGCTATAGAAATTGTAGTACGTAGATCATGGTAGTTGAAATGTCTAGTGTTTTCAATACCACCCACAACCCCCACATCAAGCTGTTTTCATATTCTCGTCATAAACGGACAGAACTATGAAAGAAACTGCTGTGAGTCTGATCACATATGCTTAGACCTCAAATGCACGGCCTCAGGGTATGTCCTTTTGTTGCGTTGTCTGTGTGCATCTGACTACCAACGGCCTCAAAAATACCGTAATATTCCCTTAAAAGATCATGTTTTGCTTTGGCTATTTACTGATGTTAGGTAGGGAGCCAGGCATCCAGGAAAATGCGCACAGCGTCCAACAGCAACTGACTGCACTGAAGGACGTTGACAAAATGAAAGACGGAGCAAAAAAATCAGGCTCAAATACACACACGCACACACGCACACACACAAGACAGCGCCCGAGGGCAGTGGATCAAGCCTATAAATATAGATCCAGCTCCGCCACCTACACACAATTGCCCAGACTGCAGGCACTCATAGAACGCTGCCTACTTTCACTCCTCTCTCTCTCCCTCTCTCTCCACCCCTCTCTCCCTCTCTCTCTTCTCTTCTCTTCCAAACCGCATACCCTGTAGCAACAGCAGCAGCACATAACACGGCCCTTCGGCTTGCTACTGTACTGTGTGAGAATAATGAATCAATAGGCCACTTTTTCCTCTGAAAAATTCCCTTCAGAAAGAGAAAAGGCCTTGCCATGAAACCCATTGTCATCCCACGTGTCTTTGATGGTGGGTACAGGATTGGGTTATGGAGCAGAGTGTGTGGCCTTCTTTTCATTTTCTTTAACATTTGTACTGTATGCACAAGAAGCCAGCACCTTAAGAAAGACTTTATTGGTGTGCGATACCTCCTTTTTTTCTAGAGTACAGGGTTGGGAACATCAGTGTGACTCTAGGCAAACATAGAGTTCAAACGCGGTAAAATATATGTTTTTTTCAACAAACCTTTGCATGCACATACCAAACCGCACATGCATGCACACACACACACTCTATCTATCTATCACTCTACCCATCCGCCAATAAGACAATCAACAATTCACAAGTACAATGGGAGTACAGGATCTAATCTGTACCCTGAATGACCATGCAAAGTAGACCTAACAGTCTTACTCATATGAAGACACCAAGGCAGTCTAGGCAGTCACTGGCCCTCAGCGCGCCGTGCGCATCAGTAGCTGCATGCACGCCTCGGGGGTGCCTGTGCCTGTGTGTGTGTGTGTGTGTGTGTGTGTGTGTGTGTGTGTGTGTGTGTGTGTGTGTGCGTGCCTGTGCATGTGTGCGTGTGCCTGTGCATGTGCATGTGTGTGCGTGCTTCAGTGTTATTCAGGTCAGAGGCTGTAGCCAAGCGCTCTCCTCCTCCTACAGGCACGCTCACATGAGAGCGACGGAGAGGGCAAAATGGCTGGCCATCCGTCTACGCACGACGTAGCGCATGTGAACAAGCACTGGTGCGCTGCACGCGTTTAAACTTTAATGTGCAGATATGCCAGTCTGTTTCATGGACTCAGTCTTGACACATACACACACAGAGAAACTGTAAGCGAGAGAGGAGGAGAGAGCGTGGCTGAGAGGCCTGGTGTTCATTAAAACAGAGGAGAAGGAGACATGACAGCTACAATGATGGAGGTCTATGATTGCAGTGTGTGAGAATGGAAGGGGAGTGAGGGGTAGGGAGGGGGTGTGCTGCAGCATCCTAGTGAGTGGTTCTGATATTTTCTCATCCTTCTCTCTTCCACCACCTCCCTATACCCTCTTGTTTTCTCATTCCAAGCCTCGCTTTTTCATACTGTATTCTCTCCATCCACCCACTCAAATCAATAATCACCTTCTTTTCCGTTTCTATTTCTCATCAGTAGCCGGATCATTCCTGCTAACTGTTCCTCCGCTCCCTCCCTCCCTCCCTCCTATTCCCTATTTCTATGAATAACTTATTTTTTTCTTGTTCTCTCTCTCTCTCTTGGTTTTTTTACCGCTGTGGATCTGATGGTGCAGAGAGGAGAGAGAACAATACTGCAGTGCCCTTGAGCTCCCTCTCGTAGTGGGGTAGCTCTAATGTCCATCCGCACAAACAGGGGGACTGCTTTGTCATCACAACGGAGGCCTATTCTTAAAAGTCAATCCTGAAATGTGTCGTCCATTTTAGCCAGTTGTAATTGTTATTATCATGCACCTCGAGTTTGGTTTACAATAGCCCACATATGTCATCTTGATCCACTGGCTGTGCTACAGATTTTAAAGGTGCTCTGTGTAATATTTTTGGTAGTTTATTTCCAGAATTCATGCTTCCCATTCACAAACGTTACACCTTTTTCATGAATACTTAGTGCCACCATCAAATTCAAAGTATTCATTATGACTGCAAAAATAGCACTTTTCATATAAGAAAAGGGGGATCTTCTCCATGTCCACCATTTTGAATTTCCAGAAATTGTCATTTTAGCCTCAAAATTTACCGTACTTTGGTCAGACGACGAATTATTAGTTTATTACTTAGTAAATATTCATAAAAGATCAAACTTGGCAGCACAGTTTCCATGAGCAGCATAATTGCAATACCTACTCTGGCCACAATCCTTACGGTAGGGACACATAGGAGGCGAAGCGAGCGAAGGGAAGAGAGGCGAAATCCAACCGTCATCAGGTCGTCGCGGCGAATCAAATGGAATGGAACAGTTATGTTGTTGATTTGATTGGGCCGCGGCAGGCGAATTCGCTCCTCATTTGCATAACATTAAACTTTCTTTAATAATTTCGCTTCGCTTCTGTTCAATGTTCGCTTGCTTTCGCTTGCCTTCGCCTCTCTCATAGGAATGAATGGCAAAGTTCGCAAATTTGCGTGTAT
>NC_085864.1:27543184-27580684 GCF_034702125.1 Engraulis encrasicolus | reverse complement strand
TTATCAAACAACGGTTAATGTTGTACAAAGTAAACAACAGGAAATTGGGAAACTGTGTTGCCGTGATGAAATTAACCCCAAACTAATTTTCTGTCTGAGATATTCCTGTGATGTCGTCCATATTAGAATGCCCTGTAATGTGATCATAACACTCCACCCTAAGGGTGCACACACTGTGACTGTTCAATTGCAATAGACAAATGAGACCCTCCACTTGATCTAATTTCTAAAAGTTGTAATTCAATAAAAAAAAAACTCCTGTGAGGCAGGCTCACACACAATGCAAGGTGTGTTTTGGGGTTAGAGAAATAAAGAGAGAGACAGATGAAATATTACCATAACAGAGCCCATCACACTGAAATGTTGAATTAAGTGTTAAGTGTTGAATTAACACAGGAGAGCCATGTGCACATTCAAACAGTGTTAATCCAACTTTCCAAGTGTTAAGTATACATTCAAAGAGATGTTGCACGATAAGAGTATAATCAACATCGATTGGTACCATATCATCTCAGAATACAATAGTGTTGAATTAGCACTGCATGTGCTAAATCTGCCGGTGTGGAGTGGTCGAGGTGGAGTGCAACAAAGGCTCTTGTATGATGTTGCTCATAAAACCTTATTGTGAAGTGCTACCCCTTTGGGTAACACTTTTAGAATAACTACTCAAAATAGCTTTATAAACACTTTATTAACATTTAATAATAATTAATATTTAACAAAGCATTTGCAAATGTTTGTAAATGAGTAAGACCCAAACTACGACTGCACAGTGGACAGTTATAATGTGTGAGTTTTATGTGTTTAATGATCTTTGGAGGAGAAACCGCCAGGACCGATGAGACTGTGCCATGTCTGATGTGTTAACTTGCCCATTTATAAACATTTGTAAGCATTTTGTTGATAAATAGTTCATTAGTTATTAAGTGTCTATAAAGCTGTTTATAGGTAGTTATTCTAAAGTATTACCAATCTTTGTGTCAGGAACCCTGGGCAAGCATGTCGTGTTCCACTGCACGTCTATGTCCTGTGTAGCAAACATGTCGTGTTCTACTGCACGTCTATGCCCCGTGTAGCCAAGATGTTTGTGGTTCTTGGCTTCGGAAAAGCTTCTAACAAAGCATAGCCCATAGCTGCAAACTAAAATAATCACGCACGTCGAGCACAGCACTCAGGTTGGGTCCAAAAGTATGTCAGGCCTTTGCAACCCGCGTTTGCCATGGTGTCATCCCAAAGGCGATGGGAGAAAAACAGTGACTGAACAATTGCACACAGGGCCCAAGGGAAAAACACTGATAGGGCCCCCCCCATATGGCCTGCCATGGTCACAATAGGGCCCCCATTACCAATGCAGGAGGGCCCTGGGCCCAGGGGCAAATGCCCCGCTTGGCCCCCTATAGCTCTGCCCATGGAGACAACATTTGCCGGTGACTTCTGGCAAATGTAGAACTTGGCAAAGTTCAGATTTTTTTTGTACTGTCGATGCTAATGCCTTGTCCACGCACAAATCTCCTTACATTGTTTTTGTGTAATGGGCTGCCATGGACAGTGTGACCTTTAGGTCATAGCCAGGCTGGCAGAAGTAGACTATATCTGGAGCTGGAGTATTTGCCTGTGTTTCCACAGCCATCACTTAATGTGTAAAAGACACCGTTTCTGAATGTTATAAATTTGTTGTTACCAGAATGGTAACTGCCATTGTCATAACATACTGCAATGCTGTGGTAGTGTAGTACTGTAGCACTTCACTGTAATCAAGTCTTAAAGGTGTACTGTGTAATATTTTTTGTAGTTTATTTCCAGAATTCATGCTGCCCATTGACAAATGTTATCTTTTTCACAAATTGTAAGTCGCTTGTAAGTCTCCTTGTAAGTCGCTTTGAACAAAGGCGTCTGCTAAATACTAAGGTAATGTAATGTAATGTAATGTAAAATTCTCACCACCACCATCAAATTCTAAGTATACATTATGACTGAGAAAATTGCACTTTTAATACATGAAAAGGCCTTCTCCATGGCCGCCATTTTGAATTTCTAGAAGTAGACATTTTTAGCCACAAAACTTCATGTACTTTGGTCATTCTGGTAGATATCAGTTTATTACTTAGTAAATATTCATAAAAAGATCAAATTAGGCAATAGGCGGCACAGTTTCTATGAGCAGCATAGTTGCAACACCTACTCTGGACACCATCCTACACAGTGCACCTTTAAGTCAATCAGTCCTGATCACAGTTGTGAGAGTGTGGCAATGGGACTGGAGGATGTGGTGGGAGTACCAGTAGTATCCCCCTGCCCCAGCCACTCTTCACCTCTGTAAAAAAATGCCATTGTTTTAACGGCTTTCTTTCAGACTATTTCTCTCACCGGCCGGAGGGGTACAAAAAAAGCCCATTCTTCCTTAAAGCCGCCTTTCAGCATACCACTACCTCAGCTTTGTAAAGACCATTATGCCTCAGACAATTGAAGCAAAAACCAACACATGTGTGGGGGGGATAGATGCCTGGACTGGCATTCAGGGGAGTCCTTCCACTCACTCCCCTGTGGCAACAACAAGGGACAGCAAGCACATCAGGGATGGACCCACTTCTTTCACTCATCCGAGCCAATTATTCCCCCATTCTCCTCATTCGTCCAAAATACCTCCTCCAGAAAAATAAAGGGTTGAGAGAGTGCACAGTGAAAGGAGGGAGGGAGGGAGGGAGGGATGGAAGGGGGAGGGGTGAAAAGAAGGGTCCTTCATTCATCATTCATGGATGTGTCAAGTCATCCTCTCCTCAGCTCCCTCCCCATGTCAGATTCTATCTGTCTATCAACCTGACTGTCCAGAACTCTGCGGCGGCGGTCAGATTTTGCCTTTTCGGTGATATTGGATCGAGTTTGGTGCTGTCAAGAGCTTCCAGTCAGCCTGCCATCGCATCACGGGCAGATAGAGGCTCTAACCAATTTAAGCGCAGTGATGCAGCAGCTTAACCGCTCACCGGCCCTTTAACACGGCAATTCAGAATACGAGTCATAGCTTGGGATTGTATATGTCAGTACGACTGCCAGTTGGGGAGGGACAGAGAGAGAGAGAGAGAGAGAGGGGGAATACTATTAGATATCAATCTATGCTGCCGATTGAAGTGGCAGAACTGATTGAATGCCTTGGTGCGGATATGGGTCTGATGGAATCATTCTGGCAACACATCTGGGATATGTGATAAGGCAGACATAAATTTATAGACTACATCCCAGGCTTCTGCCAACACAAAAAAACATTCCCCCTTCCCCAGATTTTCTATTTTTGAACTCTTTACCCTCAGAGATTTTAAAGGCCCACCCGGGACAAGAGGGAAAAAAACGTGACCTTGATGGCAGCTGGTTGCTACGCTTTTATGGCAGAGTAAGATAATGCTAATCATGGTAATTCAGTTCACTGACGTCCCCTCTCCAAGTACCAAGGCAGGGCCCTAGCATCAGGGGGGCCAAAGTGTGTAGTGTGTGTAACAGTGAATGAGCTGAATGGGGGACACAGCTAACACCCACTCCCCCCTTTTCTTGTCTTAAGAGGAATTACACAAAGGAGGATGCCTCCCTTTCTCCCCACAGAGCATCTGTTTTTACGGGCCCTGGCTATACGTTAGCATTACATAACTCACTAGCCTATGCTCATTAAGTACGACACCAACGGTAAGATGCTACGTCGGCTACCAATGTGAACAGCAACACACAACAGGACAAACAGAGTTAAGGACGCATTAGCATTCAGTTGATCTCGTGTGTGTATGTGTGTGTGTGTGTACTACGAGTGCATGCGTTCGTGTATAAGTGCATAGTGTCAGAAGTAACAGCCTCAGTTTAGTTTTGCAAATCTGCGTCAGTTAGCATTACACTGGCCCCATTATTATGTCCAATTGCTTCACGACAACCACGAGTGCAGTGCACACATCAAACAAAGGAGGAGGCTCTTAGACGATGCACCTCGTCCCAACTAATATAAAATCACAGCATAATAACGCATACCAACATGGGCAAACAAGAAGGCTAAAAGACTAAAAATATACACGGCCAGCCATGTGGTGGCTCCTGTCATGACACTCAGTCTTTGTGACACTGAATGAAATGTGCATCTTCTGCTCGCATGTTCTTAACACTCCAACCCAAACCTCATTGTTTTTCAGTATGCATCTGTTTGCATCTTTGTTTAGCACCTCGACTTCGTCACAGAGTGAACAGGTGCTAGCTAGCTGTCCCAACATGGCTGACAAGGTCTTTTGCTGGTCGGGAACAAAGAAAAACAGGTCTGGTCCATACGGTCACATCTGCTCCCAAATATAGCTTCAACCTTGGCATGTGCTTCCCCTCCCTCAACTTATAATTGGGAGCACTGCTGGTAGTGTCTGAGAACTTGGGACAATGAAGCCATATCTGCTGAATGAGAAGTAGGCTAACGTTTGAATGTTTAAGAGAACACATCAGGCTAGCTGAGATTAAATAAGTATTGAATTTACAGGAAGGTGAAAGGTCATATTTGTTAGCATTGGAGTTAGGCTACTACACTTGAGGTTGAAGCTCTGTGACCTTAGGGAGGCAAGTGCCATGTTTACAATTCAGCCTTTCACCGACGCTGACACAGACTGCCCTTCCCCCACTCTAGTCGTGTAGGGGCTGCTATACATCTTTCTCTTCGACAACCTTCCATTACAATGTTATTACAGCACTTTAAGAGCTGCACTGAACATTCAAAGATTAAGTTCCTCCCTCACACTGTGTGTGTTTGAAAGAGGCACTGCCCAGCCCTACAAGAAAATTCCTCCATTCTGTTGAAGCAGAGAGCCCGTCATGGTTGAGCACCAGATGAAGCACCGTATTTAAGATGAACACAATCATCAATTATGGATGCGACAGACTTCCCATCATCCTCGGCACGCACAGCCACTCTTCCTGTGCCTGCCCAGAATGCATCAGCAGCAGCATTAGAGCCGCTACCAAATGCTGCTGACAAAACAAGAAAATGGATGCCTCACTCGCACAAACGCTTTCTCAGCTTGACTGGCAATAAAGTATAAAATGACTAGTCATTTCACCTTATGAAAGTCTTCCATTTTGGAAAACCAAACTACTAACTGACTTGAAAGATCTATCCACTTGAATTAATAGTTCCTTGTTTGGGCTGCAAAAGTAACCCTGTATGCTGAGTGGAATTTAAATTTAAACTGCGACAGCAAAGCATCACATTTCCGTGCCCAGATATTTCACATTTCCATTGCTAGACACACCTGATAGGACAGGCTGGCTATGACCTTCTGACAAAATAAAAAAGGCAAACATGTTTGGTAGCCTATCAGGTGTTCTTGCCAAGTCAATAGTACAGATGCTGGCTACATGCACCATATTTCTATTAACAGAGAGAGAGAGAGAGAGAGAGAGAGAGAGAGAGAGAGAGAGAGAGAGAGAACAGTGGCAAGCCTTGAGAGAGGTTTGACAAACAAACAAAGCCATCTGCATCACCATGAGGTTCTCTGAGGTTCTCTTTAGCCACTGGGGATACAAAAAAATCCCCCCACAATGCAATGCTTTGCTTTATCACAAGGAAACCAACACACCCTGGGGACAGGGCACATCCTTTCAGGTGCCAAAAACACAACATATATCCACATTGACACAGACACACAGACACAGAAACGCAGAGAAGGAATAGCAGAGGGTTTTTTTTGCTCCGGTTTCATTGTGAGTGCTAATCATATCAACCCTTGTAGGTGAAGGTAATTCCATCATGGCCACCTAGGGTACCGCTATGCCCTTACACTCATCAGTAGCAGGGGTTCTACAGCTTAGCTGAGTACTATCCACTGATAGCCATAGGGACAGTTTCAGTCTCTCTTTTCTACCTCATTTTTTATTTTCATTTTTAACATTGATGTTTATCCATTTGTTAAGCACTTTGAGCTGCATGCCTTGTATGATACTGTGCTATACAAATACAGTTATTAACATTATAGACCTACAATGAAAAATTATAAAGGTCTGCAACATTGATCAATGCTCCCAAACTACTACCTACATTACGTTTCTGTCTGTTAGGCCCAGCACCTGCACTAATGATGTGAGTGCTTTTTGGACAGCATGAACCTCAGGCAGGACGCCAGCCAAAAGGGCCAAAGACATCTGAGGGATAAGAAGCTGGTTCAGGAGTAAACCAGGTTAAGTTAAGAGGTAAATCATCTAATAGAAGAGTCTGGAGTCCTCGTTTTCTTTAGAACAGTTACGACTGAATAAGAACATACATCTGCACAAGGAAAGCTTGTATGCAGATCCAGTCATCTCGCTTCAGATGCAAAGGAAGCATCTGCGTTGCTGCACACTTTTCAACTGAAACTGAATGTGCCATGCAGCAACACGCAAACAAACAGATCTTTTTACTAAATACCAGTGTCGCAAGAGCCAGCAATTGGTGTGAGCAGTGAAAAAAAAGGAGGAAGAGAGAACTCCTTGCTGTTGCTGTTAGTGAATGGGATTACTGTTGGGAGCTCAGAGAGCTGGTCATCACTTGGTGTCCTCATTTTAATTCTTGGCACCGCTTTGACAAAGGACCACAAAGGCGAGTTTACAAACAGGGTGAAGACGTGTTCCCACGTCTCTCTCTCTCTCTCTCTCTCTCTCTCTCTCTCTCTCTCTCTCTCTCTCTCTCTCTCTCTCTCTCTCTCTCTCTCTCCCCTGCACACTGGACAGAACTAAACAAAAGCATGCCACACCATTTGTTTCAATAGTTAAATGCCACTGCACTTCAATTTTCTACATTTTCTTTTATCCTATCCGAGTCAGGAGTCATTAGTCACATTAGTCAGTCATGGTAAGACAGCTGGGGTGCGTTTCTCAAAACCATAGTTGTTAGCCAGTTAGCAACTTGGGTAGTCGTCAATGGGAAATTGCATTGCTAACAACAAAGTAGCTAACGCCGACGACTATGGCTTCGAGAAATGCACCCCTGGCCATTATGATAAACCTTACAACAAATAGAATAAACTGATGTTGTTAATGGGCTGTTCAATAGTATATTAAGTATTGCACACTCACATGGGTTTATAGGACAGATATATGGATAGATATACAGTATATAGAAATGTGGAGTCTGGATCTGGGAAAAACATCGCTGAATCTTCTTTTAGTTGAGTTTGTTGTTCAGCTCTAACTTTATTGAAGTGTGAAACATAAACCAACAATGCATAGGCCTACTCGATGAATAAACAAAAAACAAAAAACTAAAACAATTAGCTTAGCTCATTACATTTCTAAAGCTCAGACAGTAACTCAGCTCATGTTTTTAATCATCCTCCTGTCTTGATTACTATGGCTGCGTTTATTGACAGGGATGAATGGTAGGCTATAGACCGTGTCACGTTGATGCTCAGCTCCCAGGACGCACAATGCTGACAACAGGCCGGCACCCTACCTCTTTCACATCACCAGGCGTTCGCAATGTAAACATACATTACATAAATATATAAACAATGAAAACACAGAACTATGAACACTCAGTTTACAAAAAGGGGAGGTTATAAATTTAAAAAATGTTATTTTTAGAAACGGACACACAGAAAGCCGTAAAAACAGCCAGACTAATTCATGCGAATGTGCGTCAAACCATTTGAAACAATGTAGCTAAATGTATTTCCGAAATCAGGCCTGATGTAGGCCTATCAACAGCCACGAGACAAAGAAACTCAATATATCATAAGATGAATAGTTCAGACCTAATATCAGTGTTTTGTTCAGATTTTTTTCAACGTTGCTTTTCTTTGTCATGTAGGCCTAAATGACATCTGGTTCTTTCATAAACACACTTTCACAGCGTGATTCGGCATTGGCGTAGTAACATAGGCCTACATTAATAATCATCCGTGTTTTTCAAATGGTCAGACGCGCACAAAAAAACTACCGACACCATTTTGAAAGGCTGGTTGGCCTTTGCCTACTGCGTGGAATGCAGCTCGCTGAAGATGTATGAAAAGAAGTCGGCACGGGAGACAATTCCGTCGCAGTCGCTTCCACTGACGCTGTCACGTTTTATATTCGCTCCTTTCCTGCATCAGCATTCGGCTGTTCCCGGATTGCTAACTGGTGATCAATAACTGTGTATCTGAAGCGTCATACCAAAGAAAATGCTGTTTATATTGCAACTATCCATGATGTTCATTCGTCCCCTAAGTTGCCCTTTCATAACAAACGACCATCAGCACTATCCCCCTCCCTGCGCGAATCATGCAATCTCAGATTTGAACAATTGCAAAAACAGTAGCGAGAGAGGGAAATCGGCCTGATGTTTGAACAAAACACAAGACTTACCAATCAAGACGAATGGCTGTGTGTTTATTAGGTCCTTTACGTGTTTCCAGACTATTTAGGTTAGTTATATTTCAAAGTATTTTCCTCTTTTGCGTAAAACTGGCGGTTTCCTCCTCCGGCTCGCTGTGCTCTGGCGATTTCGGGTTGCAAGCAGCGTTGGAAACACAAGCGTTCACAGACAGAGTGGGGGATGGGGGATGCCAAAAGCGAGAGAGGGAGGGAGGGTGAAAGGAGAGAAAAGCAGTAGCTTGCAAACACAGGGGGAGGACCTTCCTTTTCCAGTTCTGACGCAAAACTGCATCCAGCTATTCGTGCTCCTACCATGCTTGATCTTTGCTATATCCATTGCGCGGATGTCCAATCACTCGCACAAAAATACATGACCAAAAGCTTGGGGTTTTCTGGTAGGGTGTCTACGGCCCATTTCCGACGAAATATGTTATAGCCCTCCCCTGTTTCATACTTGGACAATTCCTGTCGACATTCCAACATAGCCCACAAAATACAATGTCTAGTGACGTAGTCACACATGATGGTAGCGCACAGCATTGTTTGGCTTCATGTTTCCATGTTCTTTAATTGTAAGCGTTTTCAACTATCAGCAAAGCCACAGGACAGTGGTACACTTAGGCTATGAGAAACAAAGAACAATAGAAATACAACGGCACGGAGTATGACCTATTCTGTGCGCAATAACCTCGGGTTGTAGAAATGCAAAATGTTAAACCAAGGCAGTGTTTGTTACGCATATCTCTCCATAACGTGAAATTATATCGCATTTACTTCTTAAAGTGAGTGGCGCATATAGTGACGCCATTAGCACAAGTCTTTTTTTTAATGAGACCGAGGGCGCACGTTCAAGTGCATGTGGTGGCCAAATGAAAACTCGACGTCGAAAAGTGCTGCTATTGGATGCGGGTTCATTGTGCATACAGCCACGAGAGCACGACGCCTGTCCAACCATGCGTTAAAACAGAGATAAGAATAGGCAATCCGATCACATACCTATTTTTAAATAATGAAGTAAACTTAAATGGTAATTGAACATCTATTAAAAATAGACAATGCATTGTAATAACAACATGTTTCACAGACTGGACTTTTTTTTTTTTTTTTTTTTTTAACTTTTCAGTTCCAACACCATGCCGTACTTCCCAATTCCAAGAGTAGGCTATGCTGCCCTCGTGTGCACAAAGCTAGCAGACTGCAGGCTATTGTTTCATGATGCGCCTGTCTCTCCCGTACCAAGCATGACCGAGCAGCCAGAAGCGTAGGCTACGTTGTTTTTGCAATGGGCCTATAAAAAAGCATTTGTGGACATACTATGGTCATTCACTTCTTCAAAGGGCTTAGAGTGGACATTGATTATAGGTTGTGCAATGCAGTGTTTGCAGGTTACTAGGTTTGCATTATTTAAATGTAGTCCTAAATGCACTAAACCTATATGTTGTTTGATTCCCTAAACAACAAAGAGGCAATAAAATATTCTGCTGACAAATGGGATTCACTCACAGTGTAAAACATGGAAATTCAGCATGCATTGTCAATGACGTAATTTCAGACTGTGCAGCGTGCGTGTACGTTCAGATCGCCTCCATCCAGTTATGTGGATCTTGGCACCCTCTGGTGGATGAAAGTTTGAAATGAAAAGTCATGAATTCCAGCTCAATAGTATGCATGGCCTACTGTGCCTACATACACTTTTGGTTTATGTGCAATGCATAATAATATGTTTCTATAAGTCCTCTAAAATGTCATGTGGTGAATGCATAGAGCATGTGGCAGTAAAGGGTCAAATGAATGTGTAGGACAGGTCCAGAGGTGCTGTGCAAAGGGGTAAAGTGTGACTAAGTCACCAGGGCCCTATGTATAAAGGGGGCCCACACAGTGTCGGATTTATGTATGTGGCTGCGGGGTCCATTGGAGCTGATGGTACATAGGGCCCACATTTTGCTGCTATGCCCCTGGCCAGGTCACACTATTTATGCTCCCTTTTATTCTCGCGCTCTGGGCTATTCGTGGCTAAAGCTGTAAAGCATTACAGTAGCTGCTGAACGGCCATTTAAAATTCCACTTCTGCCATTTTTACCTTTAATCTTTTCGCTGGACAAAATGAGACATTTGAACATGTAGGCTACTTCATCCTCACTTCACACAAAATCAGTATAGCCAACTGCTGTGAAATCCTACTGACTTTTGTGCCTGCCATGTACTTACCTGCCCACAAGATGCCGCCATTCTGCCACTGTGTGCCTCTGAATTCCTTTGAACTTTTTTGCTCGCCATGCACTTACCTGCCCACATGATGTCGCCCTTCTGCCTTTGTGTGTTTTGTTAATTTGCCCCTCTTTGTGATTGGATGATTGGATTATTGTTGATGATGTACCAGCCTATTTAAGATCCTGATTTTTCCTTTGTCTTTGCTGAGTTTTCCTGCGAGCCACAGTGTGAGTACCCCTTTTTTCCTGTGCTGCCAAATATTGAACCCTTGTTTTGATTTTTGACTTCTGCCTGCATTTTTTGAGAACTTGAAAGCCTATTTTTGTGCCGAAATACTTTTTGTTGGAACTTTGAATTTTGACTGAAGATTTTTGTTGCCATTGGACTGCTGGCTGTGAACCTTTTTGTTTTGACTCTGGGAACTTTCACTGAACTGAATTGAACTGAAGAACTGCCTTTTTTTGTATCCTGTGTTTTTGAAAGTAAAGAAAACTTATCATCAGAACTCATTGCTTCTCTGCATGTCTGTCCAAGGTCAACCACCCAACAAAATTCCTGACAGAAAAACTCAGCCGCCTCACAGGTCTTATGACTGCACCATTGATCTGCTGCCAGGCACCTGTCCTCCAAGGGGGCGCATTTTTTCCCTCTCTGCGCCAGAACGCATTGCCATGGAGGAGTACATCAAAGAGGCACTGTCCACAGGTTTTATCCGACCCTCTTCTTCACCAGCAGGGGCAGGCTTCTTCTTCGTAGGCAAGAAGGATGGAGGGCTGAGGCCATGCATTGACTACAGGGGCCTCAACAAAATCACTGTGCGAAATCGTTACCCTCTACCCCTCATGTCATCAGCCTATGAACTTTTGCAGGATGCAACCATATTCACCAAACTGGATCTCCGTAATGCGTACCATCTTGTCCGTGTCCGTGAAGGAGACGAATGGAAAACTGCTTTCAACACCCCCAATGGCCACTACGAGTATCAGGTAATGCCATTTGGCCTCACAAACGCCCCAGCTGTTTTCCAAGCTCTCATCAATGACGTCCTTCGTGACATGCTGGACAGATTTGTTTTCGTATATTTAGACGATATTTTAATATTCTCCAAGAGCCTCCCGGAGCACATCCAACATGTCCAATTAGTTCTTAATCAACTCCTCAACAACAACCTTTTCGTTAAAGCCGAGAAGTGTGAATTTCATGTCCCTACAGTCTCTTTTCTTGGCTACATCATTTCCGAGGGCAGAATCATGATGGATCCTAAGAAGGTGGAAGCTGTCAAGGATTGGCCAGTACCCAGTTGCATCAAAGAGACACAGAGATTCCTGGGGTTTGCGAATTTCTATAGAAGATTCATACGCAATTTCAGTTCCATCGCTTCCCCCATTTCTGCTGCCACTCGAAAGGACAGTTCCCCCTTCTCATGGTCTCCTGAGGCCAACCAAGCTTTCAAAAACCTCAAGCAGCACTTCACTTCAGCTCCTATTCTCTGTCAACCAGATTCCACCCGAAGTCTATGCCTCCAATGTTGGAGTGGGAGCTGTACTGTCCCAGAGGTCCCCTGATGGCAAAGTGCACCCTTGTGCATTCTTCTCAAAGAAGTTGTCTTCATCTGAAGAGAATTATGATATCGGCAACCGGGAACTCCTTGCTGTTAAACTGGCTTTGGAGGAGTGGCGGCACTGGCTCGAGGGGGCTCACCACCCTTTTGTCGTCTGGACAGACCATAAGAACTTGGAATATATCCAACAGGCTAAACGGTTAAACCCCCGGCAGGCACGATGGGCCCTCTTTTTCAACCGGTTCAGTTTCACAATCTCCTACCGGCCAGGTTCCAAGAATGTCAAACCTGATGCTCTGTCTCGCCAATTCCAGCCAGCCAACCAAGACAGCCCCCCAGAGACAATCATTCCAAGATCCCAACTTGTCGCACCAGTCCGCTGGGAAATCACCTCTGTTGTCCAGCAAGCCCTAAACAACGATCCTGCCCCTCACACTGCCCCTGCAGGCCTCCTGTTTGTTCCTCTCGCTGCACGCGGACAAGTCATTCAATGGGGTCATGCCTCCCATCTCACTTCCCATCCTGGATCCTCTAGGACACTTGAGTTCATCGAACGTCGCTTCTGGTGGCCAACTATGAAAAAAGACATACAAACCTATGTGGCCAGCTGTCCAAACTGTGTCCAGGGAAAGGATCCACGTCAGAGACCCCAGGGTCTTCTTCACCCACTGTGCATTCCTCGTAGACCTTGGTCGCACATCTCTCTAGACTTCATCACTGGCCTACCAGCCTCAGAAGGTAACACCACTATTTTGGTCATAATTGATAGATTTTCTAAATCATGTCGTTTCCTGCCCTTGCCAAAATTACCTTCTGCCAGTGAGACTGCTAGACTTGTGTGTGACCATGTTTTTCGAGTTTTTGGTCTCCCCCAGGATGTTGTCTCTGACCGGGGGCCCCAATTCACCTCCTGCTTCTGGCGAGCCTTCTGCAAACTCCTGGGTGCTACTGTGAGCCTGTCCTCCGGCTTCCACCCTCAATCTAATGGGCAGACCGAGAGGCTGAACCAGGACCTGGAAGCTACCCTGAGATGTGTAGTATCTGCCAATCCATCCTCCTGGTGTTCCCAGCTTCCTTGGGCGGAATATGCTCACAACACCTTGAAGTGCTCTGCCATTGGTATGTCGCCTTTTGAATGTCAATTCGGCTACCAACCATCTTTGTTTCCTGAGCAGGAGGTGGATGCAGGGGTCCCATCAGCCCAGCAGTTTGTGCGACGATGCCGGCGCACCTGGAGAGTGGCCAGGCGGGCCCTACTGAAGGCTTCCCAGCAGTATCAGCAGCAGTCCAATCGGCACCGGAGGTTGGTCACCTTCAGGCCCGGCCAAAGGGTCTGGCTCTCCACTCGAGATCTTCCGCTGAGGGTGGAGAATCGCAAACTGGCGCCCCGCTTCATCGGGCCTTTCAAGGTGATTCGCCGGATCAATCCTGTGGCCTACACCCTCCAACTTCCCCGCTCCATGAAGGTCCACCCGACCTTCCACGTCTCCCGCCTCCGTCCGGTGGTCACTTCGCCGCTGCTTCCTGCCCCCAGGCCGCCGCCTCCTCCTCGGCTCATCGACGGCCAGGCCACCTACACCGTCAATCGGCTCCTTGATTCACGCCGTGTCAGGGGGGGGCTTCAGTACCTCGTGGATTGGGAGGGGTACGGCCCTGAGGAGCGGTCTTGGGTGCCGTCCAGGGACGTACTTGACCGCGCTTTGGTAAGGGACTTTCATCGCCTGCACCCTGACCGCCCTGGGATCGTCAGGAGACGATCTTAGGCGGGGGGGTACTGTGAAATCCTACTGACTTTTGTGCCTGCCATGTACTTACCTGCCCACAAGATGCCGCCATTCTGCCACTGTGTGCCTCTGAATTCCTTTGAACTTTTTTGCTCGCCATGCACTTACCTGCCCACATGATGTCGCCCTTCTGCCTTTGTGTGTTTTGTTAATTTGCCCCTCTTTGTGATTGGATGATTGGATTATTGTTGATGATGTACTATTTAAGATCCTGATTTTTCCTTTGTCTTTGCTGAGTTTTCCTGCGAGCCACAGTGTGAGTACCCTTTTTTCTGTGCTGCCAAATATTGAACCCTTGTTTTGATTTTTGACTTCTGCTGCATTTTTTGAGAACTTGAAAGCCTATTTTTGTGCCGAAATACTTTTTGTTGGAACTTTGAATTTTGACTGAAGATTTTTGTTGCCATTGGACTGCTGGCTGTGAACCTCTTTGTTTTGACTCTGGGAACTTTCACTGAACTGAATTGAACTGAAGAACTGCCTTTTTTTGTATCCCGTGTTTTTTGAAAGTAAAGAAAACTTATCATCAGAACTCATTGCTTCTCTGCATGTCTGTCCAAGGTCAACCACCCAACAAAATTCCTGACAACTGCGGTACGTATGGGATCCAAAAGAGCAGGGTATTAGATCCTATCAGGGCCGGTTCTGGCTTATTTGGTGCCCTAGGCGAGTTTGAGTTCTGGCGCTCCCCCCCGCCTTACCTTTGACAGAAAAAAAACCTCTTTCTTATACCTTACAGAACACAAGAGTAATATCCGTAGTAAGCTTAACTAAATAGCATCAAGAACAATAACTGTCTGTTTATTGGTTCCCAGGCTTCCCAGAGACAGTTGGAAGCGATATTACTATTGGCTGAGGGGCGCTTTGCCGTGAGGAGCGCTTTCGCCACTCTTTGTTGATTGCGACTTCATAAAAACTTCATATCGCAAAATTACGCATAGGAGAGCGCCATTTCGGCGCTCTTTCTTCACATGGCGCTCTAGGCGACCGCCTAGCCGGCCTATGCTAAAAACCGGCCCTGGATCCTATCCTCTATACCTGTGGCCATATACAGTATGTGATTAACCCCTTAGCGCAGCACCTACGTTATAACCTTACGGTCACCAAAATTGTAATGTCTATGTCTTAAACTGTTACTTAAGGCTCTCAGCACTGTCATAGCAATGTTGTCATGATGTAGTTGAGTATTTTCAGCAAATAGTGAAGAGGCCCGCCGGCGACCCCATCTGCAGTAAGAGGCTACGTCTAATCAGCTAAGTCCGCTAAGTGTAATGTAATGTAATGTAATTCCAAACAAGCATTCTTGATATAAGACATAGGCCTACTTGTAGTTGCAGTTTTCACTACCCACTAACACACAATCTTGGAAGAAAACTGCAAGAATCGTGGGTAGATGGGGCAGACATGGCCAGCCTGTTATAGCAGATCAAAGCCACCAGGGAGAGATATTACTCCATTGGTGTACAAAAACAGAGGTTATTGCACAAATCACAGTAATGTGGGTTTGGATACACGTAGTAATGTAAATCTAACTATTGGATAGACAGGACCAAATCCTGCCTCCCTTTACTGATATGAAAGCATGAAAGTGTGAAAGCGTGAAAGCCCACCTGGGAAACTCCAACTCCCATTGTCATTGTGACACAGCACTCCCCAGCACACAAGTGGTCACTGCACACTGCATACAACAAAATTGCATTTTATGCCTCCTCCGTGCAAGGGAGCAGTGTGGCGGGACGGTACCATGCTCAGGGTACCTCAGTCATGGAGGAGGATGGGGGAGAGCACTGGTTAATTTCTCCCCCACCAACCTGACGGGTTGGGAGTCGAACCGGCAACCTTTGGGCTACATGTCTGACGCCCTAACTGCTTACCCATGACTGCCTATATGGGTAGGATAGACAATTCTTTGCCTGTTTACCATCTGATACCCATGTACGCGACCACTGACATTTATTAGTCATCAGGTGTACTCATCTATGAAATGATATGAGGCAATACAAGATTGTGTTCCTCCTGCACTAATAGGCTCACGGAAAAGTACTGCACAGACAGGAACCAAATCCCATCTCCCCTTGATATGGGTGAGATGGATATTTTGTATTTTAAATGTCTTGATTGCTGACTCATGTGACTTATAAAGTTATTTCCCCAAATGCCATTTGCCATCAGGTTTACTCATCTCTGAAATTATGAGGTAGCACAAGAATATGGTCTTCCTGAACTAATAGCAGAAAACAAAGCGCAAACTTTGCTTGCAATGATCGGCCGGGAGAGTAAAACTATATGCAGTCAAGTCTGGAAAGCCCATTAGAATGATGCATTTGTTAGTAAGTTCTTCACAATATAATATACCCCACAAAATGTAAAGACCTTGAGCCAGGGGTGGGGAACATTTTTCATTCAAAGGGCCACTTCAAATTCCTCAGAGGGCCGTAAAAGTCCTCCGATGGCCATATTATCACAAACTAGGATTTCCCCTGCACTTTAGGCCTATAGGCAGCCACCTTTAAAACAGACCCCACCTTCTCTAGGTCCCCTGAATGTAACTCAATTGTATTGCAATTGAAATTTCTAAGATTCCTTTACAAAATATGTCACCTTTCATGTGAAGCTCCTTTAAATAAAATTATATCGGCTTCAAGGGCCGCAAATGGCCCTCAAGACATAGGTTCCCCACCCCTGCCTTAAGCCCTTAGCCCAGAGTCTATATGTGATAACCTTACTGTCACCAAAATTGTAATGGCTATGTCTTAATCTGTTACTTAAGGCTCTCGGTAATGTCATAGCATTGTTGTTATGATGTAGCAAATAGTGAGTAGGCCCGCCGGCGAACCGATCTGCATTAAGAGGCTACTACTTATGAAAGCCTAAATGTGTCAGAAAATAGATCAAGCGCTTTTTCATGAATACTTACCACAAGCATCAAATTCTAAGTATTCAATATGACTGGAAAAATTGCACTTTTCATACATGAAAAGGTGGATCTTCTCAATGGTCCGCCATTTTGAATTTCCAAAAATAGCTGCAAAAATGACTGTACTTGGACCATACTAAAAAATATTTGTTTATTACTTAGCAAACGTTCATGTAAAGATCAAATTTGGCAATAGGCAGCCCAGTTTCTATTAGCAGCATAGTTGCAGTACCTTTTTTGACCATTTCCTGCACAGTGTCCCTTTAAATATGAAAAATAGGAAGGCAATGTGAATGAGCCAATATTTGTCTTAGGGCAGCAGTGTAAAACTATATAGGCCTACTACTGCTACTACTTCTGGCCTAAATCATCTGGCCAATCTATTCTCGATCACTGAGCTGTAATACAATAGGCTTTAAACTCATGTCATTCAAAACAACTTGGAATAAAAATAAAATTAGGCCTACGTTATTGAGAAATGCTGACTGCCTCTAAGAGCTCATTCCCAAGTGCTTTGCAGACAAATGTTTACCAGTGTTTCCCAACCTTTTTTGTCTCGCGTACCCCCTAAACCTCTTACTTGAGCCATGAGTACCCCCTAATTCCTGTTATATATCGCTTTCTCTGTCCTGATTTGACTGCTCCATACATTTGTTATAATAACAACATCTTTCCAAGTACCCCCTGCAGTGTGCTCGCGTACCCCTAGTGGTACACGTACCCCTGGTTGGGAAACACTGAGCTAGACATATCGAGTTCACCTCAATATCTACTCTCCTGTCCTCCCTTGGGCTTGCGGCCTTGTGATGGCGTCGCAAGTCGTCATTACAAGTTTAATTCAATATCTTGTCTTCAATAAAAAGTTCAATTCAAATGTCATTTTTTATCTATTTGCAATCTCAATGTTCAATGGGGGAGTCCCCCAAAAGTTGTTGTGCCTAGATAGACAGCAGGGAAACACAACACAAATAATGGTTTTCTCTGCAGAGACAGCGACGCATGAGGCCACAAGTACAAGTCAGGGACGCGAGTTTGGATAAAGGAATGGGCCCACAGTAGAAACTATACACACATTGATCTACACTACAGAAAATGAATTGCAGATAGCAGTAATAGGTCTACAATTGGGAATGCGCGATCAGTACATATGTTACTATTTAAAGCCCACTATTGTGTCTCAAGAAATACCAAATTAGTCAGTCAGTATGTTGAGCCATGCTCTTGTGGATGACCAGAGTTTGAGAACTCAACACACCATTACTATTGGTATTAGTCAGGGAAAACAGACATAAACCTAGCACTGAAACACTGAAACTTTTGATGTTCTTTTTGAAGAGTACATGTTTTTTTCCTCAAACAGTCGACCCAATGCAACACTCTGCTCTTCTTCTTTTTAGACACCAACCTAAACTGAACTAGTTGATAATGCTATGTTAAATATTGTGCACTGCTCGGCCAGTCGATAATAGTAATTGAAAATACTTTACCACAACTACAACATTACACACAGAGCCTTTAGCAATACATCACGACTTATCATTGCCAGTTCTGGAAACAGCACATTTATAACAGGGGCCATGTCTGAAGATTAACTTGGAAAAGTCAAAAATTCTGGCAAAGTCACTGTGCTAAGCCCATCCCAATGACTCCCTATGCACAGATTCAAAACCAGACAGGCCGCCAAATAGACTAGCAAGATTTATTGCACAGCTACTATTATCCCCTAGGGTAGGGGTGTTCAATTAACCCTTTGAGGAGTAAGGAATTTCTAGAGGTTCTTCTAGAATTTTACTGGAACACTCTACAGCTCCCATAGACATCTGTGTTAAAAATCTCGCAAAGACATTATGACATCATAATGAGAACTCAAAATTCGGGCAAAATTCTAATCACATATTTGTGATGGTACTCCTCAAATATGTCAACGAGGGCCAGTTTTGCATTAACTTAGATGTCATTTCCTGCATTCTAAGGTCCCATGTCCCGTTTCAGCTCGATACGGAACCTGTACTTTTATCTCTAAATTCTGAAAAACAATTCAGTATTTCAAGGGGCTTGTGGGGGGCCAGAGCCTTGCTGTCCAAGGGCCGCATTTGGCCCCAGGGCCGCTATTTGAATAGCCCTGCCCTAGGGTGTAAGGCTAGACCAACCCCCAAGCCGAAAACCCATATTCTGCTGTAGTTAGGGCTAAAAAAGAAGGTCCACACACTGCTCTCAGTGTATTTTAAACAACGGTTCGACCAGTCTGGTCTTTGTCAGATGTCACCTGAGGAAGACCAGACTGGTCAAAACATTGTGTATAATAAAATGGGAGCAGCAGTGTGCGGACCTTCTTCTTTTTTCTTTTGTTTGATCGCGTTTAGTCGGACACTTGTTTTACCTGGATGTGCGCGAACTGCAAACGCTACTTACTAGGGTACCATATTCTTGCACACACAATGAAAAGCAGGTAGAGGAGATGGGATGGGAAGTTAACATGAGGACAGGAGGATGAGGTAACAGCAGCACAAAGGAACCAAGCTCAGATGGCTCACCATTGGTGGGGTATAGCCCGTTCTTCTGAAAATAAAAAGGTGATATGTCATGCAGTGCACACTGTGCATCTGCTATTCCTGCGTTGGCTCCTTTTTCATTGGTCTTGAAATATTTCCTCTGATACTGTAATAAGGAGAGCAATACTGACCCATGAAATAGCTATTTCTCAGTCTCACTATTAAAACAGGATTAGGCCAGCTGATTTTAAGGTATTGGATGACAGTGTGTTTTTAAATGCCATTTTGAGAACTGAAATAATTTTGTTTGAAGACTATAGAAAAACATGAAAATAACCTTCGTTTCAATCATGGAAAGTGTTGATTGAGAATACCTTGAATTGCTATCTCCAGTACAAATATCCATTGCTTTTGGCCCATTACTAAAAAGTGGACAGGACTCACTAGGGAGTGATTTCATGTTTGTTCAAAGTAAAATAATAATTAGCTAGGTATTACTCATGCTTGCACAATTATCATTTGATGCCTTCATGAAATTACTGGTTGGGATTAAGTCTCATTCTTCTATAGGCCACTTAATTACATTCACATGGACCACTTATGTGCAGGTGTGTATGGTTGCGTGTAGCGTGTGTGTGTGTGTGTGTGTGTGTGTGTGTGTGTGTGTGTGTGTGTGTGTGTGTGTGTGTGTGTGTGTGTGTGTGTGTGTGTGTGTGTGTGTGTGTGTGTGTGTGTGTGTGTTTGTCTGTGCGTGCATGCGTGCGTGCTTGAGTGTGTGTGTGTGTGTGTGTGTGTGTGTGTGTGTGTGTGTGTGTGTGTGTGTGTGTGTGTGTGTGTGTGTGTGTGTGTGTGCCTGCGTGCTTGTAGCAGATCTGTGTGGTTGTGTGTATCAGGTGTGTGTGTGTGTGTGTGTGTGTGTGTGTGTGTGTGTGTGTGTGTGTGTGTGTGTGTGTGTGTGTGTGTGTGTGTGTGTGTGTGTGTGTGTAGAGTGGGTATTCATCACTGTGAAATTAATTTAAGACAGGGGTAAAAAAAATATTTTTTGTTGGCAGAAAACAATCTTTACCTCTTCTCTCACTGATTCACTTTCTGTCACAAATTAGAACTGAGAATTGATTTCAATTATGCATTGTTAACTGAATAGCAATTGTGACACAGGTTTTGTGACATTGTTTGTGTCCTTATTTGTGACATTATACATTTTGTATTGTGTTAACTACACCATTATTATCATAACTCATATTTACATATTAGTGTAGTTTTGCCAATCAAAACAAAACAACAAGGAAGTAAAACAACGCAAAAAGTAGAAATGTGGCAGCAGTGCTGACTTGTGGTGGGCAGATGGGAGCAAACATACTGCGTGTCTATTTGTGTTTTACGCAAGCCTGTGCCCTGTGGGAGGTTATTAAAGAATGTAAAAATGCACCTACATCCGCCTTTGTTGTGCGGTTGTAATGAGGCACATCTGAACACCATCAACATTGTTATCGATTCCTTCAGTTTTGTTGTACGCTCTTCCCACAACAACGTACAAATGCACCTTTATATATTCAGGCATATTGTGAAAAAATAAATAAAAATCACACAGTCCATCCCATCAGATCCTCCGCTCACGTCCTGTCTGGTCCCTCTGTTTTGACACTTGACGGTCTTTGATCACTATTTATGTTTGTACTTTTCCTACAGAGACTGAAGATAGCGGAGGGAGAAAGCGTAGATTGAGTCAAGTTCTTTTCCCTTTGTGTTTTTTTCTCTCTCCTCTTCTTTCCTCTTTGCCTCAAATCCCCCGGAGATTCCCCAGACTTTGAGGGGGAGATTCAGTGGGCTTAGAGTTGATGTTGGTCGGGTGGCCCCTAGGGACTCTATGGTCTCATGTTGACTTCTAAAAGTCCTACAACGGGGGCCTGGGACCCCTCCTTGCTTCCTCTGCCATTCAAACGGCACCAAATCGAGTTCAAAAGAGAACCAGAGGGAGGCGTCAGGCAGGGAAGTCGACAGGGGGAAAGGGGTATGTTGTCCCGGGCCCAGGGAGAGAGGGGGCCCAAATTTGGGTCCTCATTACATTGTATGTATTGGGCAAGGGGCCCCTTTCAGATGACTTTGTCCCAGGCCCGGGAAAAGCTGTCAGCAACCCTGGCATCAGGCATCAGGCGCAGTGCAGAGCAATGAATGGGGAGAGACAGCAGAGAGAGACACGCTTGAATCGTACATCTGAAGAAAACAAGGATGACACGACAAGACAGCCATCAAGGTGACGTGAAGAACAGATGGGGCCCAATGTTCCTCGTCAGGAAGCTGTTGTGAGTGTCACTTCTCTCACGTCCAAGTTCAACGTCTGGTTAAATGTGGCATAAGAGGGTAACTCCAGGCAATGTTGTTGCCTCTGGTTCATCGCGTTATCTGTGGTGAGAATTTGAAGTGAAGGACTGCGTAATTAATAAAGTTTTAGCTGTTGAAGTCCTTGACCAGGAAAACTCGCACCTGTTGATGCTCACTGACCTGTTATATGGAAACACATGCAAGCGCGTTCACACACATGCTGTTTTAAAATCAGCTGATAATTATGAACACATTAAGGGTGATGCATTTTGTTGTAGCAGGCCACATACAGCAAAAGTTAACTTTGCAAAGCATAAATTTGCATCCTTTGAAGTGCGGAGCTCTCTCTCTCTCTCTCTCTCTCTGTTCTCAAGAAAAAAAAAGAAAATGGCTCTTATAGCCACAGATGATTAACAGAAGTTTGCGAGGAATCTCCATGGTCTCTCACACGAACCCAATGTCTTTTAATTGGGAAAGCTTAGTGATCAAACAGTGGCAGTGACCCCTGGAGGTGTGGAGGTCCCGGGGCAGCGAGTATAGCCCCCCCGGCCCCGGTCTCGGCTGGTGCTGCTGGAAAACCCCCCTTTGCTTCATTAAAGATGAAAAATTACGGCAAACATGTGGGCGCCTGAGTGCCATGCGGGGGGTTGCCTGTGCTCAGCTCCAACGGCGGAAGCCCACTGATGTTCTGACTTGCACTTCTGAGGGGTCTTTCTCTCAGCCCATTAGCACTCCATTACGGCCTGCCAGGAGACTCAAACAAAGAGGGGGTGGGGGTGTTTTGGGGCGAAGGGGGGTAATGAAGACTTCTGTGCCTACCCATCAGGGAAGCTGACAAAGGGGGGTACAAAAGGGTCACTT
The DNA here is from genome assembly GCF_034702125.1 of Engraulis encrasicolus. Classification (NCBI taxonomy): domain Eukaryota; kingdom Metazoa; phylum Chordata; class Actinopteri; order Clupeiformes; family Engraulidae; genus Engraulis; species Engraulis encrasicolus. The sequence goes on along the minus strand of NC_085864.1, from coordinate 27,558,199 downwards.
GTTCCGGGCCCCAGGGAGATAACGGCACCAAATTTGGTTCTCATTACATTGCATGTATTGCGTATGCAATGGGATTGGGGCCCTTTCAGATGACTTTGTCCTGGGCTCGACCAATGCTGTCAGTGGCCCTGTTACCCATCGAGCTCCTCTCCTCTCCTCTCCTCTCCTCTCCTCTCCTCTCCCCTCTCATCTCATCCTCATCTCGTCTTCTCTCCAAAGTTCTAACGCTCTCATGTCAACCATTAAAGGGCCCTTTGGAGGCTGTTAGAGAAATTAGAGGTGAGAAGAAACAAAATTTGATAGTGGGAGTGCCTAATATTAATGCATTCCCCCTGGCAGTGGACTCCAAGAAAGAGCGTTAAGGCATCGAGAGGTGTGTTGGTGAACAGGATTGCTTTTACAACCATATAAGTGATCATAAAAAATAATGCACACGTCCAGACATTTAAATCACAGCAAACATTTTAGAAAACGGCATAAAACACTATGCAATAGCAATGAAGGGGTAGGGCTGAGTGTAAAGGTGTGACTTAAGGACGAATCAAGGTGCCCAGTATCGACAGGGGACAGGGGACCTTGGTTTACCATTAATACAGAGAAAGGAGGAGAGGGGGAGATTTATTTGTTTTATGCTAATAATTCATAATTTATGTCAGTAATTAAATAAATGAACGTTTCGCTAAAAAGAAAGTTCGTGAGAAGCGTAATGAAATTTGGCATTGCCTAATTACCACCTGCATTCTATTGTTCGCTCAACTGTCAATCGTATGAATTCAGCGTGAAAGATAGGCACGCCTATTTAACCAGCTGCATGTCATTCTCCACTCTGCCGTCATTCAGTGAAATTTCAGAGCACTGAAATTTGGAACGGCCATTACTTAACTACACAGCGTTTATTCTCCGCTCACCTGTCTCCAGTCAGAAATGGTCTTTCTCGCTCGCACCCATCACCTCCCCGTTCGCCTCCCTTACTACGCTGTTCTATCGATTCATCAAGCATCTTGCCCTAGCTTCCTCTCAGTTCACCTCGCTCCTTTGCTCTCCAACTATCATCCGCCGGGGGGTGTCCGATCAGAGCTCGCACATATCTACGGGCGCAGATACTGCCCGAAGTCTCAGTGGCGCCCTGTACTCCCGAGCTCAGCTGCATAGATATTTCTCGGCCGTGGCAGTACTTCAGCACCACGGCCAGAGACCTTGCCCAATATGCCATGTAATCTCTCAGCTTCTCGAGTGTAGTGGTGCATTGATCCCGTGAAGCACTTTGATGATCGGAACGCCACGTGGTCGGCCGCTCTCCTGCGGGAGCAGCATGACCACTAGAGGTCCGTTCTCCAGCGAGAACGAAGATGTATGCATACATGCTTAATCAAAATTTCAGAGAGTGAACTAATGAACCTCAGTAAACCTAATCCGACACGGCTCTTTTGTCCAGTTCGTATTTCCTTTTTTATGTTCCATTTTGTTCACTGTCTTCATCCTTCAAACATCTTCTCATAAATAAGCCTGTTATTGCAGTAATTGCCGACAGTTGAGTCTGTATACACACCATTAATATCATATAGATTAAGGGGTAATATAACCAGTATGGTGTGTAAACACGATAACATGCAAATCAATAGTAATAGTATATGCAAATGAGGAATGTTCAAACATTTTCTTATGTAAGAATTGATTCAATTTTAATGAGTGTGACATTATTACGACAGGAATTATGTTCTCTCATCCACATTCTGGTATTTCACTGTCCATTTACGAGCAAAGGGGTTAGGTCCACCTCGTCCCTAACTGAGCACATGGGCCCAGAGTTCTTCCTGCATCACTGTTTGTATCAGCAATCATGGGTGAACAGTTTGAGGAAAGAAGTCTGGCTGACCTCGTCTGGTAGGACAGACATACTTGACTCAGAGCGTCCCCGCCCGGACCTTGTTTTTTCCCCCCCAATACATTTATCAGCTGGCCTGTGCTTTAGAAGTTATTTAGAGGGACAGCCATCTCGCTGATCTCCCTTTCAGAAAATATAATGAGAAAGCTGACCTGGAGCCATGCCCGGACTGGACGGCCCAACTGGCACGGCAGGTGGACGATACGATCAAAGACTTCAAGATCTTTTATAATCAGTCTGTCAGCGATACGGTGAATGATAGACTACTGAGAGACAGCAGCGGCATAGAGCCGGGGCGTATTTTAGAGTTTAAAAGGACAAGCTGTCATTGAATTTGCGGCCTGCAATGCATGCTAGATGCAACCTTTTTTGTATTCTTGTATCAGTCTCTCTGTTTATTTCATGAGAAAGCAGCACTGCAGAGACAAGACAAAAAAGCAAATCTCAATGAGAGCAAAATAAAACGGTAATATGCTTTTTATTTATTGCATTTCCTACTTTCTCAGAGCCCTTATCCATTTTGTCATTTGCATACAGTTTTTTAAAGTTATATCCTTTACCGAATCTGCTTCGGCAGAATGAGCAATGCAAATATATTGGATTTATTTAGTTGGCTATAGTGGGGGATATATGCATACAGTGGATGCACACAACTTTTCCGGAGATCCACCTACGTACACCCACACACTCTATTGCTCTAAACGCATGCGCTCGCATGCACACACACACACACGCACAGGCACACACACACACACACACACACACACACACACACACACACACACACACAGGGAATTGAATTCCCTGACACACACATAGAGTAAAATCGCATGCACACAAAGCAAAAGCAAAGGGGCAGGATGGAGGATCTCAAGTTCTCAAGCGAGTGTTATGTCACAGCAGGCAGGCCTGAAACAGAGCTCAGTAACGACGCCAGTCCCCAGAGCTTTCCAGCGCGGCGCGCTTCATTGGCATTCATATAGCCATGCCATGATGGGCAGAGCACTGCGGAGATGAGCCAGCAGCAGCACCTCTCCCTGCTATTTAGCTTTCTCTCCTCTCTGTTGTCCTTTGTCGTCGTCTTCTTCTTCTTCTTCCTTCTTCTTCTTCCTTCTTCCTCTTCTTCTTCTTCTTCTTCTTCTTCTTCGTCTTCTTCTTCTTTGTCCCCCCTCTCTCTCCTCTCTCTCTCTATTCTTCGTTGTCTTCTTCTTCTTGCTCTTCTTCTTCTTCATCATCCCCCCCCCTCCTCTCTCTCTCTCTCTCTCTCTCTCTCTCTCTCTCTCTCTCTCTCTCTCTCTCTATTCTTCTATTCATTGCCACTTTCCTCACTAGATATGCAGTCGTTCATCTCTCTGATTTATATTTCTTTATGTTAATTCATACACATACTGTAGTTTTAATGTAATTGCTCTGTAGTCCATGTCTCAACCCTTGTGTGACTTTTAGGATCATTGCATTTACATGACTGTGGCACAAAATGTTCTCTGTTGGACATCCTGCCAAGGGTTACATTGTTAGTATTGTGCTGTATGTGTTTCATCTTGTCCATGCAGTGTGTCTTCTATATACCCTGATATTTATTTTGTGAGACTTGCTTTTCACAATGGGACTATTAATACAGAACTTCACAACTGTTTCAGAAAGTTTCTTTTTGCACCTTTCCTCAACTGGAGTCTTCACTTGCCGTGCCTCTGTTCATCTTGTGCGCTGCGTTTTCTTTCTTTCTTTCTTTCTTTTTTTACCTCTTCTCTCCAACTGCTTCCCTGAGCTCACCAGAAAAGCAGGACAGATTGAAGAGAGGAGGCTCACGTCTTCTGTGGCCTTCACAACCCCATCAGACACTTTTGAAAAGTCTTCTGTCCTTCAGAATGGCAAATCTAATGGCCCCTTTTCAGTCAAAAGGGTAAATCCGGGACTTGACCAAGTATCCATTTTTGCTGATGAAAAGCGTACTAAAAATGTATTTAAACGGTTCTAATAAGCTTAATTTTCAGCATTGTGCGGCATGGAGGTAATTTAATAGGGTATTTTTTGGGGGAAATACAAGCATAGATTTCACAACGTCTTCTCAGACCCATTGTCAAGAGAGTAGCCGGATTAATTAGGGGGTCTTAAAATAAGACGCAAGTTTTTCAAAGTGCGATCATTTCAGTCATTTGAAAAGAACCCCATGACTATGGACTTCCTGCTATCCATTATTCCAGTTGAACGCATTTCTTCCAACAGCGTTCAATTATAAGCCATAGGATTTAAACAACCGCTGAGCAACACTGCTGCTTTCCACGTGGGTTCTTTGCTGAAAAAAACGATTTATTGTAAAGGAGACAAAGCCCTCATCATACTGTGGGCCCCCTGATACATTTATTTTCACTACAAGATGCTCAGAGGCTGAGAAGCTCTGGCTGTGCGCTACAAGCCCTCTATGTATTAATCTCTAGGGGTGTAAATCACTGCTTCCATAACAATACGATACGATAGCGATTTCTTAAGGCAGCAATTTGATTATTTTCGATACTTAAGAAAGCCCCACGATATGATACGATTGCCCCACGATACGATGCTTTTTTCCATTTATTTTTCCACTTCTATTATGTGGCAGCTAGGGCATTGGGTGGAGCCAGCAATTTGATTATTTTCGATACTTCAGAATGCCCCAAGATATTATATGATCCGATTTGATCGTCGGCCATAGGGTCGATGCATATCAATTATTATTTACACCCCTATTAATCTCAAACAATGTTATTACCATAGAGAGCTGATGGTCATTACCTCCGCCAAGGAGATAATGTTTTCGGTCGCGTTGGTTTGTCTGTCTGTTTGTTTGTTTGTTACCTTCGCCGAGACAAAGTCGGCGAAGGTTATGTTTTGACCGCTGTGTATTTATTTATTTATTTATTTGTTAATATGTTTGTACTTCGTATAACTCAGACAGAACTGAGCCGATTTTTATGAAATTTAGTGGGATGATTGGTCATAACCCAAGGAACAATCGATTCGTTTTTGGGAGTGATTGGGTCAAAGGTCAAGGTCAAAATGTTTGTTTGTACTTCGTATAACTCAGACAGAACTGAGCCGATTTTTATGAAATTTAGTGGGATGATTGGTCATGACCCAAGGAACAATCGATTCGTTTTTGGGAGTGATTGGGTCAAAGGTCAAAGGTCAAGGTCAAAAACGTAAATTGAGATGATTTTTATGACATTTAGTGGGATGATTGGTCATGACCAAGGAGGTCTACATAAGGTCATGACCCAAGGAACAATCGATTACTTTTTGGGAGTGATTGGGTCAAAGGTCAAGGTCAAGGTCACGAAAAGGTCAAAAATGTAAATTGAGCCAATTTTTATGAAATTTACTGGGATGATTGCTCATGACCCAAGGAACAATTGATTACTTTTTGGGAGTGATTGGGTCAAAGGTCAGGGTCACGAAAAGGTCAAAAACGTAAATTCAGCCAATTTTTATGAAATTTACTGGGATGATTGGTCATGACCCAAGGAACAATCGATTACTTTTTGGGAGTGATTGGGTCAAAGGTCAAGGTCAAAGTCACGAAAAGGTCAAAAACGTTTTTCTTTGCCAAGCACTATATGCCAGAACAACGTGTGCATGCAGAATTGAATAAGAGGTCAAGACTGGGCCAAAAATGTAATATTACGATATTCCGGTCCGATTTAAATGAAACTAACACCAAAACTTGGAGAATGTTATGCCCCACACTCTGAAGATGGCCAGAAAAAAATAAGTGGCATAGGCGAAGGTTTGCGCTCTACCGAGTGCCCATTCTAGTTTGTTTGTTTGTTTGTTTGTTTGTTTGTTTGTTTGTTTGTTTGTTTGTTTGTTTGTCAGCAGCATAACTCAAAAACTAATCAACGGATTTGGACAAACTTTTGTCCCAAGGAACAAGTGATTTAATTCTGGTTGTGATCCTGATCACTAACCGAAACCAGGACTTTTAAAAAGATTCTGACAGCAGGATAACTCAAAAACAGTCAACTGATTTGGACAAAACTTTGTGGACTTGTTAGTAATGACCCAAGGAACAAGTGATTCAAAGTTGTGATCCGCATCACGAAACGGAACCAGGACTTTTTAAAAGATTCACCATTGCTGACCTAAATATCTAGAGTGTAGTGGAAAGTGCGCACATCCAGCAAAAAAGCATCAGCAGGTGCCAGATCAAAAAACTGTCACATGTAGGAGCGGGAAAGGATCTGCACACTGCTTGCAAAAGACTTAATTTATTAGGAGCAACGTTTCGATCATAGATCTTCTTCAGGCAGCAGATCCTTTCCCGCTCCTACATGTGACCTAAATATCTAGACACCAATAGTGACCAGGAATTGAATTGTGGGGACTCCACAAAAAGAAGGCAGAAAGACTTAGGATGTAACAGTCAAATCTTCTATCAAACAGCTTCCTTGGCGGAGGTCTGCACTCTCTGAGTGCTTCTAGTTTATCCATGGATTTCTGTAGACATTTAAATAGGGAAATGATCCAAAGTGTCCCTTGTGATAGTGAGGGAATTGTTTTGATGGCTCAAAATATAAAATGTCTGTCATTTGCTATAAACAATGATTTGGACTACAGTACTGTACAGAAAATGTTTTTTGGAGGGTTGAAGTAAATTGTATGGCCTTTATCCAGTTTGAATCAATGATGGCCAATGACTGCCAACCAGCATTTTTTTTTTCAAATGGGGCATTATTTGACAATATTGTACAGTGAGAAGACACTAAAGGGCTTAAAGCGCTCAGGAGACTTTGCAGGGTAATATTACTCAGGTGCTCATCTGTACCGGGTGAAGTGTAGGTCCAGAAAAGGAAGGAAAAAGCAGAGGCACTCTGAGATTTGAGAAAAATATAAAAATCCTTTAATTTAACATGGCAAATTCAGTTGAAAAGCACATTTGGTCCATGTGCTTTTAAACTGAATTTGCCATGTTGCGTAAATTAAAGGCTTTTTCCTTTTTTGGACCAACATTTTAACAGTGTTTTTGGTACTAAAAGGTTCAGAACAGGTCATATGGTTCAGACATTCTAGACCTATACCAACCAACCAACCAACCAATCAATACCAACCAATCAATATCAATCAACCATTCATTCAATCATTCATTCAATCAATCAATCAATCAATCAATCAATCAATCAATCAATCAATCAATCAATCAATCAATCAATCAATCAATCAATCAATCAATCAATCAATCAATCAATCAATCAACCAATCAATCAATCAATCAATACCAATCAATCAATCAATCAATCAAATAAATTAATCAATCAATCAATCAATCAACACGGAAAGCTGAGAGGAAGCAAAGCACCAAACAGTTCTGCAGCACACTGTTGTATTTTGTTTCCATCCATCTCACTGTTGTATCTTGTTTCCATCCATCTTAGTTTGCCCATCCTCATTTATGCCTCCTTCACCATCTAAGCTGATCTGTTGTTAATCTCAAACACACACACACAAACACACACACACACACACACACACACACACACACACACACACACACACACACACACACACACACACACACACACACACACACACACACACACACACACACACACACACACGTATGCAGGGCCGCTGACAGCTTTCTATTCTATTCTATTCATATTTCTATTCGCTGGGCCCAGGACAAAGTCATCAGAAAGGGCCCCCTACCCAATACATACAATGAAATGGGGATCCAATTCTGGGCCCCCTATCTCCCTGGGCCCAGGACAACATACCCCTTTGTCCACCCCTGTTGGTGCACCTGCACGGGTACGCACGCGCGCACACACACACACACACACATGCACGCACGCACACACGACACAGCACAACACAACACAACACAACACAACACAACACAACACAACACAACACAACACAACACAACACAACACAACCCAACCCAAACTTCAGCTATTACAAAATGGTAGCCTACCGTACCTTTTGAAAGAGCACACATCAAAGTTAGTCCAACTTTGCCAATTAAGACATCACACCCACGATTATTCACATTGTATGAGCCGCAGTCCGTTGAATGATTAAAGAGGAACTTGTTGTGGGGTGGGTCAGCGTTGTGAGGGGGGTTCAGTGAGAGGGAAACAAATGCACTGCACCATCAAACAGTAAATAATGAGATGGGGAACCTTTTCGAAAAGGGCTGTGCTTGACCCCCTCCACTACTCGCACTTGGTGTTGAAGTCATTAGGATGAGGCAGGGAGACATGCGGTATAGTTGTAGCGTGTTTGTGTTTGTGTGCATGTGTGTGTGTGTGTGTGTGTGTGTGTGTGTGTGTGTGTGTGTGTGTGTGTGTGTGTGTGTGTGTGTGTGTGTGTGTGTGTGTGTGTGTGTGTGCACGTGCGTGTGTGTGCACATACGTATGTGTGTGTGTGTGTGTGTGTGTGTGTGTGTGTGTGTGTGTGTGTGTGTGTGTGTGTGTGTGTGTGTGTGTGTGTGTGTGTGTGTGTGTGTGTGTGTTTGTGCATGTGTGTGTATAGCATATGTGTTGGACCAGATCATTTTCATCCATTACCTATCTCTCTCCAAAGTGGCCTTAATGAGGGACTGGACGGCTGCTGGAGGAGCCAGCTGCAGAGCCAAAGGAGTCAAAAAAATGGCGCAGCCCTGTGGGAGTGTTGGATTAGATAGGGGAGCCCTTGTAGTGTGGGAGTTAGTGTTCTCTGCCCACTCTCGATATAGGCAGCAGAAGCTGGGTTGGGCACATATAGCCATTCATTGCTAGCCAAAATGCCCAGTAGATTTTCTACCAGCCAACCTGAAATTCCACCTGCATTTGGTCGGTTGGCTGGTGTAACAGTAATTTAGAGCCCTTCAGATAGCACGTACTGACTTGGGCCCAAACTAGAAGGAGCCTGGCGCTGATCTGCTGTAGAGCCTATATTCATGGAGACTGACCAGTAGAGCTGATTTACATTTTACAGAATAGGTAGCCTGAGCAAAACGACTGCTTGAGGTTGAACGTAACGACTGCATGCAGGTTAAACGAAAGGTTTGCATGGGCTGAACGAAACATCTTTGTGATGAACGAAATGTGTGCTAACGAAACCAATGATCCAATGATCCAATTGACCTGCTCCATGCTGTAGTTTGAGGCATCGGATGGGCCCAAGGCACCTGATCTCGTGTGAGTGTGGTCCAGATTGGGTGCAAATGTGGGCCATATGCAGCGCAACTATTTTAGGACTCTTAGCTATTACCGGTATATATTTTTGCTGTTGTTGCTCCATATGATTAACAGCCACAGACAGGCTGCTGTCAAGGGAAACGATATTAGACATTTGACACGTTTGTGACATATTGTACCAAGGGGTTGGCCAGGGTAGGGGCAATTTTACATTTGACATGTTGAAACTTTTTTTATGTGTGATGGGGCTAAAGACAATTTCAAATGTGATGGAAAACTGCTGTGTTATTCTGTCCGTATGGTTCTCAGCTATCACAAAGGTATAAAACGTTGCTGAATTTTGTGTGTCACCTTTCAAAAAGCTAAAAGATGTTTTTTATGTAAGATGTTTTTTTATGGTAATAGAAGTTGGCTGACTGTGCTGTATTTAAGTATTTTTTTTTTACTGAGTGTCCTTCAAGGCTTTGGCAGTGGAGGAAAAAGACTTTGTGGAAGTGGATGAAAAAAAAGACAGACATTGATACCCACTTTCATCAACCTCCCAAAATCCTTGGAAATTCGGAAGCCACCATTAATATTTCTAAATTTCACTATAGACTGGAGGGAGAGTAATATTTTTTATTCATAGTTATTTTTGGATCAGAATTGGCAGCCGGCAGCTAGCCATGTTTCTCTATTTGGTGAATCAGTTGGAGTTTATTTTGATTACTCTTGTTCATACAGAACATGGCACACCAGCCATCTATTCTGGTGTCTTTCATGGCCCCAAGATGGCGTCTAATTACCGGCTCCAGAGCCCTTTGCCTGTCACACGGAGCTCTGTGACCCAAAGCGAACACTCATTTTTCACCAAGACCATCTGTTTTCCAAAGGAGGAAGCAATGAATGGGTAATGTGAAAAAGCGCCGAGCAATATTGTCAGGACTTGAAACAGAATGTGAATCCTCAGAATCCCCCTTCAGAAGAGCGATTCAAAACAAAGACTGTCATGGTTATTTTGCCAAACCTAAAAAAAGAGAGTGTTTCTCAAGTCTGAGGCATCCTCCACAAGAAAAATAGAGAAAATAAGAGAAGTGCTTTTGGAGAGACTTCTTACTTTTTCCAACTGATCTGAGAAGATTTTTTTCATTGCCTTTTTGAACCTGCAGGTGTTTTGCAGTCCTCACAGGTTAATTCTGCACAGAAACCTTTTCTGTCTTTGATAACCTCTGTGTTGTGAAAGTGTATTTTCATATTTAAAAACACAACCTGGGTTTGCAGTGAATTCAACTCACTTCTTTTAAACTTGGAATGAGAAGCTGGATGGGAATACATGTATTTTTGGACATATCCAAGAGCATCCACAAACCTCATGCGCAAACACAGAGGCAGAAACTCATGCATAAACAAACATGAAAAAAGGCAGAGAACAAATTGTCACCCACAGACACACAACAATCAGAAGTAATGCAGGGTGTGTGTGTGTGTGTGTGTGTGTGTGTGTGTGTGTGTGTGTGTGTGTGTGTGTGTGTGTGTGTGTGTGTGTGTGTGTGTGTGTGTGTGTGTGTGTGTGTGTCAGAGTGGCATGATATGGCATACAAATGGCATATTACATCAGTAGAAGGAAAGGCCTGTGCTTGATGAAATGTGCAAAATATAAACAGAAATGTCAACATGCAGTTACATGTCATTCTAAATATGTCCTACCAAAGCATATGTTTGTCTCTTTTACATAATGCAGAAAAATGTGTCTTATATGTAGATTTATTGTACACAAACATTCCTCTCTGTGCGCACAGCTAAGGATCCCTGTGCAACCTCTGATTGTTTGGCAACGGGTGTGTCACTAAAACAATGCGCTCAGGTGATTGGCTGCTTAGCATCTTGAACATCCTCAAAGCACTAATGTTTGTAAACGGGACGCCAATCTATTCCAGATAAACAGCTGATTAAATAAGCTGTATTTACATATGAAGATTGAAATAGTTTGTTGTAAAGAATACTACAATAGAAGACCAAATAGTGAAAATGAAATCACAACCTCAATTGGCTTTTGCAATTCAAAAGCGAAAACTCAACGATATTGAAAGACTTTGGTGCAGGCTCCATCCAGGGCCAGATTAACGTAGCCTACAGGCTAGATATGCAGGCAGCGTAGGGGCCCCCACATACCAGGGACCCCTGAATGGCCAAAAGATGTGGAAACAAATTTGCTTAATTGCAGATACAGTTTTGAGAAATCCATCACTTGTTAATACTCCTCTCCACAGTTGGCAGACATGTGTATTATGCTTCATTTCTTCAATTATGACACCACTTGAGTAATTTTGTCAGAAAATTTGCCTTCTGTGGGGGCCCAACACAATCTGTTGCCTACGGGTCCCTGGACCATCTTAATTCGGCCCTTGCTCCATCAATGGTCCAGAGACCTTGTAGCATATCCCTAAAGCGTACAGCAGATCCTGGCTGTTAAGATTATATAATATGGCAAGGGGTAAGCATACGTGCTCATTGAACGAGGACGTCCGCGCCAGAAAATAGACTCGAGTTCTATTTTCAAGGAACATCGTGGACATGTCCGGTCGGGCCGGATATGCACCGCGCTGTGTGCAATGCATAATTTGTTTACATGTATTCTAACCGTTTCGGACTGACACCGGACACGTTCAGTGGACACCGTCAGGCGGCACAGCGGGCATGTATAATGGTGCATTCTTTTGAAACTCGGTTGTCGGAAACCCCGGCCTCCACCTTGGCGAAAGTGCAAAAGAACGGTACTCAACTCTAGGTTCCGAAACACAAACTCAGAGCACTTTAGTGTTTTCAGACATTTGTGTTGTCTCCAGCTGTTGCAATGCAACGCACCAGATGTCGATAAAACAAACTCGGGTCCACCGACAAGCAAGTTTCAAAAGAATAAGCTATAAGACACCATTATCATTATCATAAGTCAAGACAAATGGAGGAATACATGATATGGCATGATATCTTTCATGGTGCGCCACAATACAATCAAAGCTTCCATTTGTAAATCATGTCATGTCTTGTAATAGATTGGAAAGATTTAGCTTGTCATGTCCTTTGCCTTGTGTCAGGCTCCTGAGTGTGTGACTTGTGAGATCAGCTTGGTGCGTAGCGTATCTTTACACATCTCAAGGCAGATCAGCCATCAGGTGCACCTGAAGGAACACACAATCACCCCCCTGCAGAGCCGCTGACAGCTTTTCCCAGGCCCGGGACAAAGTAATTTGAAAGGGCCCCTGAACCAATAGATAGGCCTTCAATGTAATGAGGACCCAATTTTGGGCCCCCTCTCTCCCTGACCCCTTTGCCACCCCCCCTGTCGGCTTCCCTGGCCCCCTGGATGGATGGGGATCTGTCAATGGCACGCGCATTTACATCTGTGTCCTGGTTTGCTGCTGTAATGCCAATGAAGGAGAGACCCACGGGAGGGGGAAGACACTTTTATTTCTCTTCTTTTTTTCTTTTCTTTTCTTTTTTCCCTTTTCTTTTCTTTTCTTTTCTTGTCTCTTCTCTTCTCTTCTCTTCTCTTCTCTTCTCTTCTCTTCTCTTCTCTTCTCTTCTCTTCTCTTCTCTTCTCTTCTCTTCTCTTCGGTCGTTTACCCCAAAAAGTTGCATCTGCTGCAATGGCAGAGCTCCCACATCTCTACTCTCTTGCATGGTTAAATTCATTTCTATTTCCTTCTACCCTGCCTTGTTGTTTTATACTTAATAATTTGTATTAGGCCTACATTTTAAAAGTAAGTAATATCTGTCACAGTTGGTTTAAGATTCTGCATTACATCAGTGCAAGTATAGAAGACACTTGCTTGACTAACAAAGCTGCAGTGAGCTAAAGAAGTATACCCTCGTAGAGAAAACCCAGATTTCATGAGAGCTCTGACATGGTTCTGTTCTGGGGGTTGACATGCTGTGGTGGGTTGTAATGCGTCAGAGGGGAGCACCAGGACTCAGCGCCCCTAATCCTGCTTGTCATTACAGGGGGGCCACTGCTGACGCGTTAAGCTTTCAGACAGGAAGTGTGGCAATGAGACTACCCTGCTGTGAGCTGGGAGGGAGAGGTGGAGCCATAGGCATGCTCAGATACACGGGTTCTAAATGTTTGCTTTCTCCTGACTGCGTGACACTAGCTGCGCACAACTCAACCTCTTATTGTTGGAAACCGCTGTCGGTCAAAAAATTAGCTCACGTGGTTGGCTGCCAGGGTCTTGCCCCTCCTTACAATACCGTGTTTATAAACACGGTGAACCCATGTAAAGGGATGATGTCGTGCTAAAGCATCTGCCCCTTTGCCCTACAGGACAAAAAAATGTCCTTTTTGAAAGTTGTGTCTTAGCTTTTTTTTACCACAATGTACTGTAGTCTGTGTTGTTGACTTTACCATGTACAAGTGCTTGGCGATCAACAGTGTGTGATAATAATGCCTCGGTATACAGTAATTTCCAGGGGTGGAAAAGTAACTTATTACTTTTACTCAATATTGTACTTGAGTAGCTTTTATGAATACTTTGTACTTTTTAAGTAAATTTTTAAATTAATACTTTTACTTGTACTTGAGTACATTTTGACCCCAGTACTTTACTCAATTACACTGGAACCTGGCCTGAGTACTGAGTAAAAAAAATGACTGAGAGACAAAATGCCATGCACAATAATGCCACAATCCGCCAGAAATGAAAGATTATGCAGGATGGCACACAGCATTTCCACTATTTTACTATCTTGTATCAATGTATTGGATGATGGCTGGTGCCAATCAAGAGATAGAGGTTATGAAGGACGATATTCAAGAAAAATAAACATGACATTCTCAAGAGAAAAGCTAATTAAAAGTAACTAAGTACTTTTTACTCAAATTACATTTTAAGTGAAGTACTTTTTACTTTTACTTGAGTAGATTTTTAGATAGGTACTTTTACTTGTACTTTAGTAGAATTGAGGCAAAGTAAAGATACTTTTACTTGAGTACACATTTTCTGTACTCTTTCCACCTCTGGTAATTTCTAACCGCTACAACAGCCTGAAGTTCACATGCCACTGCTTTCCCTTGAGCACCTGCACCAGCACCAATGATCACTCGCAAGCAGGCTTGTACGAAATTCCGAATTGAAAGAATTTCAATTCAAAGTAATGCCATAATACGAACACTAGGTGGTGGTGTTCTATGTACTTTCAATGGGTGGTGTAGATGAAATTCAAAGAAATTCAAGGTAATGACACCACCTAGTGTTCGTCTTATGGCATTACTTTGAATTGAAATTATTTCAATTCGGAATTTCGTACAAGCCTGCTCGCAACCCAGATGAATTAAAATTTTAATAGATGCTGACCTGATGTCGACTAATTAATTCATATCAACAACATTTGCTACATGTACTTACAGTTTTTTAAGTGTATAATTTTTTCATTGGTTTCAACTCACCGCGACATGCACATGGGAGAGTGCCATAAGAAGCTGTACAGTAATTCTCACAGGTTATTTTGACACTGCGCACACATACAGTACTTCACTAACAACAGGAGACCAAAAGCAGAGCATCAAGCTGTGTCATGGTTGGAATATCGCTGGTAACGCTTGCCATATTATCTTGCGAGCATGACAGGATAATTGCCATATTACTGTGTGTGTCCATATTTGACTCTTTGACATTTGACATGACAGTCAAGTATTCTGTCTCTAATTTACAGACAATAAAAAAGTAGTCTTAAGTTTTAGTTGAGGGTGTTTTTAAAGTGTTCTTCACACAGTCTGTCGTCTAATTACGCTCTCATGCTTGCTATAACAGGAAAGAGATAGCCTACCACCACACAAAGAGGTCAGGGAAACAACGGGATCAATGTGAGTGATCAGGAGATACAGGCAGCCATCTGTTTTAAAGGGCAACAAAGTTTGCCATGGGGCACCCAGCCGTAGGCAGAATTATGAACAGAGCTCCCACAGGACCACCTCCACAGTCTCACTCAAAATCAGTT
>NC_085864.1:27510684-27538184 GCF_034702125.1 Engraulis encrasicolus | reverse complement strand
CCTAGTGTATCATTCTGACATAGTAGTAACATTGTGACATACGGTAGTAATAAATAACATGAAGTTAGATTCTAAGCTAAACAGAGAGGAAAGGACCAGTTGTTCAGGACAACAGTCAGTCTATAAGGCATGATATGCAGCAGCGACATGTTTCTTTGTGTATTGCATCACCTGACTCTGAATCTGCATTCTCCACACGTACCGCATTTACAAGTTATTGATCATCTGGGAACTCTGGGAAAGCTGATTTGACTATGAAGTGGAGACGTTCCTTTACTTTACACAGGCCACTGTATTACTGTGTAAATGGGCATGTTTGGGGGCGGCGTTGGTACCATAAATCCAGCCACCAGGGTTCGAGCCCAAACTGAGTGAGGTCATTTTTCCATCTTTTCCCGTCTCTGTCTCCTGTTAATTTCCTCTCTCTCGCTAGCACCAACCCCTTCACCAATCTCTCTCAGCACCTTGTCCAAATAAAGGAATTACAAGTCCATATGTCCATGTTTAATACTTGCTGATATAGTTGAGTGGCCGCGATGGAGATTGTAATGGTGATGGTGATTCAATTAACTCACCATTTTTGGAGGAGGAGGAAGAACACACACCAGAGGTTTCGAGGTGCAGGTAGCGGGTACGTGTTCACTTCAGAGGGAAGATACTGCACACTCTCAAATGCTGCATTTATTTAAACAAACAACGTTCCCTGACAGTGTGGCCTTTCTCAAGTCTTTCAAATTAGCTCGTTTCAATTAGCTCACCTGCTGCTATTTGCTGGCTTAAGGGGACATGCGGATAATTAAATTGAATTAAAAATCGAATCTCGTAGTTCGGCACTGAACAACCAACAGAGGCTCATTTATGGAATGCTGGTGATTGGTTAAGGTTTAGGTGCTGTATCCACTTAGCTGGATATTTTTATATGTGGATATTTTTTTCTCCTGGTTACATTGGTTTAGCATTGGTTTTGGCCTTCTGTTTCCACGTAGCAGATATTTAAAATCCAGGTACAAAAAGCTTGCCTGGCTCTTGCCCGACCTGTAGTTCTGCACAGCTTTGTGAGCTCCACTACTAGGTCTGGGAGCATGTAGCAGGATTCCATTTCTACAGTCAAAAAAATAATCGCAGCATTTATTGCTTCAATATCAAAAAATTCTGTCAAAATCATTTTCTGTTGATCTCTAAAGCGTCAATATGGTCTATAATATGACCTGTGACTCCTCAATGTGAGCTGCCAGTGATATTGAAGTGATAAATGCTCGGCATTATTTTTTGAGTCCAGAAATTGAATCCTGCCACATGCTCCCAGACCGACGTGTGTGTTTGGAGTGCCACCAGGGGGCTCCAGAGCACACACACGGAGGTCTGGTAGGAACCAGGCTAATAAAAAGCAGGAGAAAAAAATATCCCATTTAGGGGGATGAAACGCATTTGTTACAATGGAAGATTTATTTTTATCCACATGTTGCGTTTACACCTCAACAGGAGAAAAAAATACCCTGCTAAAAAAATATCTTGCCACGTAGCTTGATATTTTTATTTGTGGATATTTTTTTCTCCTGGTTGCATTGGTTTTGCATAGGTTTTGGCCTACCGTTTCCACGTAGCAGATTTTTTTAAATCCAGGGAAAAAAGCAGGAGAAAAAAATATCCTTTTTAGGGGGCTGAAACGCATTTGTTACAATGGAGGATTTATTTTTATCCACATGTTGCGTTTACACCTAACCAGGAGAAAAAAATACCCTGCTAAAAAATATCCTGCTACGTGGAAACAGCACCTTAGTACTCTACTATTTGTGAAATGTTTATGATTTCTTTGTGTATCACAACAAGCCTGACTAAACAATGCTTAGCAAAATTAAAAAAAAATGCTTTGTGTATTTGAATTCATTGCAATGGACATTTTGTATGCGCTGACTACAAAGTTGGGAAGTATTGTCAAAAAGCCCCATGACATTCAGCTTTTGAATCTATTGACTCAAGACAAATCTTCCCAAAAATAGGCCACAAGGTTCCTGGAAAGAAAACAATGATGTTCTCTTGTCTCCCTAAACCCAGTGTGACTAAACAGAATGTGCAAAGAAAAAATGCAAAGAAAAAAAACACACAAAGAAAATCAAAGTTTTCTGTCGACTGCCATCAGCCTTTGTGTGTTTTTCTTATACCACAGTTTAGAATTTTGGCATGTGCTTTTATTTCCTCTTTCACACTCGCTCTCACTCTCACACTCAAATTCAGGACTCAACTGGGGAAAAAATAGAGCCCGGGAACTTTTGGTTTAAAGGGGCCCCTCATAATTAGCAGCAAAGATTTTTTTTCATTTAATGAAAATAGGGGCCCACGAGGGTGCGGGGCCCACTGGGAAATAGGGTAGAATGCCCTAAAGTGGGACGATGCCTAATGTGGGACACCTTAAGGTTTAAGGGGTGTAGCTTTGCCCCAAGTTGGTAAATGTTTACAAAACTATAACCAAATAAAAGCCCTATCATCCTGTTATCATAATATCATGATTTAGTAAATGTATAGTAATACTCCAGGGAGGGGTTACAATTAAGAAGAAGGACCCTGGGTGAAGTCAGGCAAATGGCAAATTACATAGCATTTGGCCAAATTTGTCTTTAGGGTATAAATCAATTCCAATCAAAACAACATTGTCAATTTTTTGATAAATATGTTGGGTAGGTATATGTTCATCAGAAAATAATGTGTGGTGTATATAAAATAATGTAATATTTTATTTTTAAACCATATTATTAGTGTCCCACTTTAGGATAGGTGCGCCCTAAAGTGGGACACAAGATTTTCCTAATGTGGGACAGTTGTAAAAGTAGTAATTTAATAAGTCAAACAATTACTATGAAGTCAAACACCATGTCCACATAAGAAAATGGATATTTAAATCCATATCAAAGGTGTATTTCAGTCTTTCTGGCCTAATCTACTGGAGCACAGCTATCAACACAACATTTGGGTCCAAAAACCGGAAGTTCTTTCCTCAAATAGAGCTGCCATGTTGAAGTGACCAATTGTGTGCAATGGGTTCAAACAGTCTCAGTCATATTAACCAATAAAAGAAAGTAAAATTAATTCATAAAACATGCTCTAAATGTGTAGCTGATATGTCTTAAAGAGTGGCAGGTCACATTTTGAATTAATATTTTACACAAACATGTTTTAGAGACCTTTTAATATACACTGTCCCACATTAGGAAACCGATTGTCCCACTTTAGGGATAACCATGATTTTTGACCAACTCACATTAATACCCAAATTATTCAAATTAGAAACACTTAACATGTTTTTAAAGGTTTTATTTGATTAGAGCATAACTAGAGGATGAAAAGGATGTAATTTGTTTGTATTGAAATGTTGTCATTAAATTTTAATAAACCACCAAAGTTGAAGTGACAAAAATTGTCCCACATTAGGGCATTCTACCCTACCTGCTATGTCAGATGGCCAGTTCAGCCCTGCTCAAACTCATCACACTTACACTAACACACTCACTCTCTCTCTCTCATAGGCTACGCAGAAAGGTCTGATTTTAGTAAAGCTTTTTTTTGGTCTGCCTCTCCATTTCCCCCTTTCCGTTCACTCTCTCTTCTTCAGCCATAGTTTTCTCTCTTTCTCTCTCTCCTGTTCTCTCTGTGTTTCTTGATAAAAGCTGTTATTTATTGCGGTGCCGCGGTGTGTCCCCTCCAGCAAGGAGTCAGCCTGTTTAATTATGGCGTGGAATTCAGATATTTTTTCGCCTCCTGTACCAATATTCAACAGGGCAGCTCATTATTTCTTACCAGAGTGTTTACATGAAAGGGTGGCCATGGCAGCGGGCAAAGCACAGCCTAATTAATCTTCATACACCATACTCACAAAGTTACTGTTGCCAGAACACACGGCATTTACACACATGCACGCCAACATGCGTGTGTACACACAGCAGTTAGAGGTGGTGTAATTTTTCACCCCCTTCTTTTCACATGCGACTCAGCACATGCCCAACAGCTATTTATTAGAGGGTGTTTTCAGTGTTTCCTTGGTAGCAACATTTTCATACGAGTCGATTGAGAAAAAAGGATGATGGATACACTGAGGCAACATGGGTTATGCTGATGTGAGATGTGTGTGTGTGTGTGTGTGTGTGTGTGTGTGTGTGTGTGTGTGTGTGTGTGTGTGTGTGTGTGTGTGTGTGTGTGTGTGTGAGTGTGTGTGTGCGTGAGAGAGAGAGAATGAGAGAGAGAATGAGAGAGAGAGAGAGAGAGAGAGAGAGAGAGAGAGAGAGAGAGAGAGAGAGAGAGAGAGAGGAGAGAAGAGGGAGAGAGAGAGAGAGAGAGAGAGAGAGAGAGAGAGAGAGAGAGAGAGAGAGAGAGAGACTCCAGGACGGTACTTGAAGAGGCACAGGTGTATTATAAGATGTTTCTGTGACCACCCATAGCCATTTCTCTTTCTGCTGTCATTGTCCATCAATACTGACAGCGGCAGTGACAGTGACAACATTCTTGTTTTAAGTAACTTAAGACTTAATTTAAAGGGACACTGTCTGAGATGTTTAGTTATTTATTTCCAGAATTCATGCTGCTCATTCACTAATGTTACCTTTTTCATGAATACTGACCACCACCATCAAATTCTAAGTATTCATTATGACTGGAAAAATTGCACTTTTCATACATGAAAAGGGGATCTTCTCCATGGTCCGCCATTTTGAATTTCCAAAAATAACCATTTTTAGCTGCAAAAATGACTGTACTTGGATCTTAGGCTACTAGAAAATATTTGTTTATTACTTAGTAAACTTTCATGTAAAGATCAAATGTGGCAATAGGCAGCCCAGTTTCAATGAGCAGCATAGTTGCAGTAAGCGCTACAAATTAGCTGTCACCAAAATGGCAATGACCAAGTCGTAGTGCATTACTAAAGGCCCTGTGTCATATCACAATTGTGTAGTAGTTAACTTTTCAATGACTATATTAGAGCATTCTACTGGTGAAACGGCGTGCATTATTAAACACATTTTTGTTTCTTTCATTACCTGAGCCATACATTATTGCTTTGAAATTGAATTTTGGATGAAATTGACTTTATTGGTCTTTGTGCATCAGTTGCCAAAGCGTACAAAGAACAATAGCATACAAACATTGAGAACATTCATTTTCTTCCATTATACTCGCTATTTTATTTGGTATCTTTAAGCAATCTTTATATTCTGCTGTGTGTGTGTGCGCACACGCACATGTGCATCAGCGTTGCCAAAGCATATAAAGAACAATGAGATACCTTACAAACACTGAGAACATAAATAGCATTACAGTAGAACAACATTCATTTTCTTCAATTATACTATATTAATCAATCTACATATTCTGCCGTGTTTGTGTGTGTGTGTGTGCACATACAGTATATCACGAAAGTGAATACACCCCTCACAGTTTTGCAGATGTTTGAATATATCTTTTCATAGGAAAGCATTACAGAAATGTAACTTTGACACAATGATTAGTGACCTTTTAACAACATATTTAACTGCTTAAATTTCTTGTTCACTCAGAAAAAAACAAAATACAGCCATTAATGTTTGAACATGTACTCACAAAAGTGAGTACACCCCAGATTAAAATCCGGTAGAGAAGGGGCTATGTTGGCTCGAATCGTCTCGAAATGAAACGAAATGAAAAGGGATGACAAGGGAGGTCATCAGTGTGCGTTTCAACCTTTCTTTGCATTGAACTTTTAAATTTTGAGTTTGCATCTGGCTTAAATAGATTGGTGTGAGATTTGAATGCAATCCTATGGAGAATATCATGATCTGCTTCAGTAGTCACAGTGCATGTTGACATGTATGTTTCTTTTAGGTGTACTTCAGATTGCCAATGTTGACAGCATTCATGCATCCCCAAACCATGTCAGTCCCACTACCATGCTTGGCTTATGAGAGGATATACCTTTTTTGTACAACTCACTTGTTTACCACCACACATGCTTGACACCATCTAAAGCAAATGTGTTTATCTTGGTCTCAAGAGAGATGAACAGACCAAGGATATGGATCACTGGAACCATGTTGTGTGATCTGAAGAGACCAAGATAAACAAATTTGCTTTAGATGGTGTCAAGCATGTGTGGTGGTAAACAAGTGAGTTGTACAAAAAAGGTGTATCCTCTCATAAGCCAAGCATGGTAGTGGGACTGACATGTTTTGGGGATGCATGAATGCTGTCAACATTGGCAATCTGAAATACACCTAAAAGAAACATGCATGTCAACATGCACTGTGACTACTGAAGTAGATCATGATATTCTCCATAGGATTGCATTCAAATCTCACACCAATCTATTTAAGCCAGATGCAGACTCAAAATTTAAAAGTTCAATGCAAAGAAAGGTTGAAATGCACACTGATGACCTCCCTTTTCATTTTGTTTCATTTCGAGACGATTCGAGCCAACATAGCCCCTTCTCTACCGGATTTTAATCTGGGGTGTACTCACTTTTGTGAGTACATGTTCAAACATTAATGGCTGTATTTTGTTTTTTTCTGAGTGAACAAGAAATGTAAGCGGTTAAATATGTTGTTAAAAGGTCACTAATCATTGTGTCAAAGTTACAATTCTGTAATGCTTTCCTATGAAAAGATATACTCAAACATCTGCAAAACTGTGAGGGGTGTATTCACTTTCGTGATATACTGTATGTGCATCAGTCATCAGTGTTTCCAAAGCATACAAAAAACAATGACATACCTTACAAACTCTGAGAACATCAATAGCATTAGATTCTAATTAAGAACAACTTTCATTTTGTTTGATTATACTTGCTATTTTATCTGATATCTTTAAGCAATCTTTATATTTGGCTGTGTGTGTGCATGTGCATGTGCGTGTGCATGTGTGTGTGTGTGTGTGTGTGTGTGTGTGTTAGAACAGCATCCCTTTTCTTCAATTATACTCACTATATTTTATTTGGCATCATTAACCAATATATATCTGTGTGTGTGTGTATGTGTGTGTGTGCGTGCGCGAGTGTGTGCGTGTGTGTGCAAGCATATGAGCGTGTGTGTGTGAAACTCCATTACATGATTCTTGCTCAGAGAGCCAGGGGCAGCTACAGGTGTCCCCACAGCTGCCGCTCCAGGTGGTTGCTGGCGCTGGATGTGGACTTTGAAAACACGGGTCTGATGCTGCTCCAAATCATTGGCAACACGTCTCAGCGTCCATGCCAAAGGGGTCCGTGGCTGCCGCCGCCGCCACTGCCGCCGGTGCCGCCGGTGCCGCCTCCACCGTATCTCGGGCCATTCGTGAAGTCTTTACGAGAAAAACAGAAATAAAATCAACTTTAAGCCTTGTGGTGCCGTTATGAATAGCTTCATTTCTCGTGGTTGGGTGACGAAAGGGGGAATTGACAATTGGGGTAGTTTGGTCCTGGGGGGAAAAATAATGCGGACGGTTGCAACAATCAAGCGTGAGTGAAGGCTAATTGGAAACGATGGTAATCAAACATTTCCAACAAGTGATTTACGGTTAAGTTTAGGGTTAAGGTTAGGGTTAAGGTTAAGTTTAGGGTTAAGGTTAGGGTTAAGGTTAGGGACAATGTTGGTGGAAGGAAGAGATGGCATGAAGCTGACACAACGACAGCGCTCCCCTCCCGGAATGCACGCTGTTCGGGTGGTCTCTCTCTCTCACCCTCTCTCTCACCCACTCTCGACGACAGCGCGCGTTGCCCAACCACGAAAAACGAGGCTATATCGTAGTGGCACCACGAAGCATACAGTTTGATTTTCCGCGAGACTGGGCTCACCGCCTCCACCTCCACCGCCGCCACCTCCGCCGCCTCCACTCAGCATCCATGCCAAGGGGTCTGTGGTGGCCACAACCACCGCCGCCTCCACCACCACCACACCGACCTAACCTAACGAGCTGACGTCTATCGATTTTTACCTCTGGCTCCCTGTTTTTTTCTTGCCTGTTAATATGAGAGCTTAACCTCTCCAAATGTCTTTGATCCTGAGTATGAGAGCAAAGCCCTCCTCTTTCCCCGGGTCCTGCACAATGCTTTAATCCGCAGGGTGAGGGAGGCTCGCTCTGCGCCGTCAAGGACAAAGGACACTTTTACTGCGGGGTTCGGCCGAGCCTCTGATCACTACAGTAATGGCTGCTTTGAGGCTTTCATCTTTTTGTGCTTCTTCGTTTTGATTTTTTACTTCAGTTTTTATATATAAAAAACAATCCTTCGCCATGGGCAACTGGTTACTCAGAAGGGGCAACTTACAAGGCAATGAGTGGGTGTACTTATCTTTCTCTCTCTGTATCTCACCCTCAAAAATATATACACGTATACAGAGAAATTCTCAAGCAGGATGAAGGGAACATGAGGGTCAATATGAGCTATATATTTTTTTCTTGTAACAATTTTTCTATATGCCCTGGTCAAAATGACCCGAACCCCTTCTATGTGACAAAAACACCAACACTTTACAAGGTTTCTGTGTGTGTGTGTGTGTGTGTGTGTGTGTGTGTGTGTGTGTGTGTGTGTGTGTGTGTGTGTGTGTGTGTGTGTGTGTGTGTGTGTCTGCCGCCTGTCTGTCTGTGCGTCTGTGTTTGAGGGGGGAGAAACAGAGAGGGAAAGAAAGAGAAAGAGAGTAAGACAGAGAGAGAGGGGGCACTATCTGTGAATGGTTGTCTGTGTACTGTATGTGGGGTGATGACAGAGACAGTAAGAAATTGCTGTAATTTTACAGCCTGTTAAACGGTTATGGGGTCATCATATCATACAGGATGACGAGAGCCCAGACATTGAAACCAGTCAGAACAAGACAGAAAAATACCCCCAAAAAACAGGTGGTGCACATTCCAGAACTGTGTTTTTACCTTACCTCGTCTGTTGTCCACCTTCTTTATTGTTTTTTTACTCTTTACTCTCTCTTTCTCTCTCTCTCTCTCTCTCTCTCTCTCTCTCTCTCTCTCTCTCTCTCTCTCTCTCTCTCTCTCTCTCTCTCTCTCACTCACTCCCTTTTCGTCTTCTTTCTCAGCATGGGTGGCTGCTCTGTGCTGCCATGAATGAGAGAAGGTGGACTGACGGAGGTTGTGTGTGTGTGTGAGAGAGAGAGAGAGAGAGAGAGAGAGAGAGAGAGAGAGAGAGAGAGAGAGAGAGAGAGAGAGAGAGAGAGGAGAGAGAGGAGAGAGAGAGAGAGAGAGAGAGAGAGAGAGAGAGAGAGTGTGTGTGTGTGGGAGAGAGTGTGTGTGTGTGGGAGAGAGTGTGTGTGTGTGTTTGTGTGTGTGTGTGTGTGTGTGTGTGTGTGTGGGGGGGGGGGTTGGGGGTTCTTTTACTGGTAAGTGGCAGGGCCGGGTGTTATATGGGGTTGAAATGGGTGACAGACCAAAAGTCAGCTCCTATGTTTTTTACTGTATCTCTGTGCTGCTGACGAGGGGCTGAGACTGATGCAATGGTGTGCAATCCCTCCACCGTCACTATCTCTTTCCCTCTTCATCTCTTTCTTTCTTTCTCTTCATCGCTGGTATCTCTCACATTTTTTTATGTGTGTGTGTGTGTGTGTGTGTGTGTGTGTGTGTGTGTGTGTGTGTGTGTGTGTGTGTGTGTGTGTGTGTGTGTGTGTGTGTGTGTGTGTGTGTGTGTGTGTGTATCTGTCTTCAACTCTTTCTGTAGATGCACGGTTCAGTAAGCAGCAGCTCAGACAACACAAATGGCATCTCGCGCACCAATGCAGACAGGGCCAACGAGCCGTCTGTGACGTTCTTATTTCATTATTTTCCCCGAGCCTTTTGGTTGGTACACCGGGAATGGGCGCCGAATCATAGCATGGCAACCACCACTGGTGCAATGTTTTGATCATTTCTCTACAAGTTGTGATGTCTGGTAAAGAAAACAAGGGTCTGTTCCGTCATGCGGCTTTTAAAAAATAAAAAAATAAAAATAAAAAAGGATTTCATACAGTTTGACAATGGACAACTCCATATTTCGGTATAAGCCATATTCGGCATAAGAGATTTGCAACCTGTTCCTCAGTCATTCACAGCTTATTCTGTAGGTTATCTTTGTATCATTTAAATAAGCTATGTTGTACCTGCCGTGGCCAACCGGTGGGGCACTTGTCTGCCATGCGGCTGACCCGGGTTCGATTCCCGCCCAGGTCCTTTGCAGACCTCTTCCCGTTCGCTTCCTGTCCACCTCTCAGGCTGTCCTGTCATAAAGTCGTAAAAGACCCAAAAAACAAGAAAGAAAATCATTTAAATCAGCTATGTTAGATGCACCAAGCGATTAAAGGGCATTACCTTAGAGTTTCTGAATCCAGGGTAGCTAGCCCTTGTAGGCCCTTGCAAGATCAATGAACAGGCGGTATAAGGCGGAAGAACCATGGCTATGTGACTGCACCTGTTTTGCAAGTATGACATTTTCCTTCTTTCTTTCTTTCTTTCTTTCTTTCTTTCTTTCTTTCTTTCTTTCTTTCTTTCTTTCTTTCTTTCAGGCCTGCGCCTGCGCCTATTTTGTAAATATGAACATTTCTTTCTTTCTCCTTTCTTTTTCTTTCTTTCTTTCTTTCTTTCTTTCTTTCTTTCTTTCTTTCTTTCTTTTTCTTTCTTTCTTTCTCTTTGTCAGGCCTGCGTGCCTGTATGTGGGATAGAAATCAATCTGTGGCTCCCTGAGACCAAATGCGATGCTCTGTAATCCCCGTCCTCAGGAGCCCACCTGCAAATCAATATGGAGTCACTGCCTGCTGCGTCTGCCACCAGGGCTGAACTGGGGGAGAAATAGGGCCCGGGCACTTTCGACTTAAAAGGGCCCCTCATAATTAGTGGCCCCTCATAATTAACGGCGCAAAACTGACTCACTGGTGGGCCCCGCACCCTTGTGGGCCCCTAGTTTCAGAAATGTAAAAAAAACCATTAACATTTCTGAAAATAGGGGCCCACGGGGGTGGGGGGCCCACCGGGAAATGCCCACTATGCCAGAGGGCCAGTCCATCCCTGTCTGCCGCTGAAAAAACAAACTCCTCAGTCGTCCTGAGGGAGAGGCGAAGGATTACCAGGCACTGCTGTGCTCTTGATAACACTTCATAAAAGGAGTGTTGTTTTTTTCTTTTCTTTTCTTTTCCAGGTATAGTCATATCATAGATATTTTTGTTGTTAAAATCTATTCGTGATTATGATTACATTGAAACGGCATTAAGAATAATAGATTTAAGTTGATAGACATCTCCAGATGTGTCAATCATGGAGTCGTTATTATTAGTCAATACATGTCTGACTCTGATGGTTTTCTGCTCATTCCTAGCAGATGATTCAGAAAACGGTTTCATAACTAAGCTTCAAACTTTCTTAAGTATTGACAACAGGGGTGACATTCATCATATTTCTTGGAATTACTCCCAAGACCACTGCTAAGAGTCGACTTATGGATTGCTGAGAGAAAACTGTGCTGAAAAAGTTAGTTACCTCCGCCAAGTAGGTAATGTTTTCGGTCGCGTTGGTTTGTCTGTCTGTCTGTCTGTCTGTCAGCAGCATAACTCAAAAACCGGACGAGACTTTGAGGGTTTGTTGATAATGACCCATGGAACAAGTGATTAAATTCTGGTGTTGATCCGGATCACGAACTGGAACCGGGACTTTTTTAAAGATTCTGTCTGCAGGATAACTCAAAAACGAATCAACTGATTTGGACGAAACTTTGTGGAGTTGTTAGTAATGACCCAAGGAACAAGTGATGTGGAGGGAGAGGAAACGGTGTGATTTGAACCTACAACCCTTTGATCTTAAAGGAACAGACCATTTTACTTTAACAATGAAATATGTTCTTCTCTGAAGCAAGACAAGATATATGTAGCTCTTCGAGCGTTGTGCGACCTCCCAGTCAGTCAGACGTGCTGTCACTCCTGTTAGCATTTGTAGCTACGCAGCATGGCCAACGGTAAGTTTCGGGGCTGTAGTTATATGCGAATGCGACTGAAGTCTCCCATGTATTTCCTGTTTACATAGGTTTATATGACCATTGACATGAAACAAATAGTTCAGTTACGCAAATTCAAACGTGGCTATTTCTATGCTGTGGAAAGCGTCTACCATAAAGACAGGCCTGGTAACACCTTCTGCGTGCTTCACTTCTGATTTTTTTCTCCCTAATTGTATTGACAGCTGTATGGATCGGGGGGAGAGAAAAAAATTAGAAGTGAAGGTGTCAATGCGCTGCTGAAGCACGCAGAAGGTGTTACTACGCCTGTCTTCATAATACAATTTTATCTTCCTCGAATATCTTTCTGACCTTGATGGGGAGAAGTGAAGGGCAAATGAAATTCCTCGCAAAGTTCACATACGGTAAGGTCAATGCTGTAAATTGTTCCGGCATCCAAGCTAATAAAAATCCAAGCATATACATCAGAGCTCAGTGCACAGCATGCCAGTGGCGGGGTGCCTATTATATACTGTATTTGTGTTCAGTGCTGGTGGGACGTAGACACCATGTCTGGCCCAGCACTAATCACACTGCGCCAACATCTTAATGGGAGGAAGCTTTAGTGGAAACACATACTTCAACTTAAAACCTTCAATTATGAAAGGCGACCTATTTGCATGACAAAAAATAGCACTTGGGTATTGATCACCCTGCCACCTTTCCTGTACTTAAGAGTGCTGAAGCTGAGCTGCAAGTCATTATTTTCATGCTCGATGGCTTTGCTGTCCCAAGGGAGGGTGCAACAGATGTTATGAATATGATTAAGCCACTTGTTTTTTAAAACATGAAGTGGGGACTTGCTCTCCCCTCTACCCCCTGCTATGCAGTGTCCTCTGATGGTATACTGTAGGCCTATATGAATGTGTGTGTGTGTGTGTGTGTGTGTGTGTGTGTGTGTGTGTGTGTGTGTGTGTGTGTGTGTGTGTGTGTGTGTGTGTGTGTGTGTGTGTGTGTGTGTGTGTGTGTGCGTGCGCGTACTTTAATCCGGCAGTAGGTATAAACATGTCTGAACTCCTCCTCCGAGAGAGAAAGAGAATGAGAGAGAGGGAGATGGGAGAAGTGTTGGGTGGTTGCAGGTGCAATGACGGAAGCTGGTCCTCTCTCTTTAGCCAACTTGGATCGGCCTCTGCAGATAAGACCTGTCAATTACTTTTGAATGTACGGAGCCCATGATATTGTTTTTTTTTCTGGGCAGTTTCAAGAACGCGTTCTCTTATTTTGAACAGGTTGCCCTCACCTTATTACTAAGTCCCAACCTCGCCTGAATAGAGTGTGCATTTTTAGGGAGTAATTAAACAGTGCTCTGTCTCCCCCATCCTCCTCCATGACTGAGGGACCCTGAGCATGGTACCGTCTCACCACACTGCTCCCTTTCGGGCGCCATTGGGGGCTGCCCCCTTGCACGGGTGAGGCATAAATGCAATTTTGCTGTGTGCTGTGGTGTTCTGTGTCACAATGACCATGGGAGTTGGAGTTTCCCATGAGCGTATGACCTGCCTACGCAATGACGTGCTCTTTACCATTTTTCACTTGGGCTAAGACCGACGCAATACAGTACAGAGAGGCGTCTGTGTAAAGCAAAAATGGCAGAGAAAAGTTGGGGTGAGCTACTATTGGCGGACTAGTGAGCGCATGCTTCAATAATCCTGAGCATGATACTGTCTCACCACACACTGCTCCCTTTCGGGCGCCATTGGGGGCTGCCCCCTTGCATAGGTGAGCAATTTCGTTGTGTGCTATGGAGTTCTGTGTCACAATGACCATGGAAGTTGGAGTTTCCCAGTTGGGCTTTAAAGGAGAAGTCCACTTTTTTAACATTAAGGCAATTTTCTGAGTGGTCTGCAATGTTTTAGAGTCCCCCTCACCGTTCATTTCATGTTTGCTGCAGTCTCTGTTATTTGGCTGATTTGGATTTGATCTCAACCAACTTTAGAATGGCCGTCTATGAGCACCTGCAACTCTGTTCTTAAAATCACCTTAAACATTTGNTTTCGAAAGTTTCTACTCAGAAAATCGCCTTAATGTTAAAAAAGTGGACTTCTCCTTTAACTTTGGCTTTTGGCTTTCACTGATTCAGAATGGACCACCAGCTGCTGGTTTATGGACCATCTCATTGGCTAATTGCAGAGATGTTAATCCAGTTAAGAATGTTGAGGAAGACCCTTCCATACATTTGATCCAACCAGCACTTAGTCCGCTGATAGTAATGGTTACTCAAGACTTGTTGACCCGTTACTCACTCAGTGAGGCCACTGGTTTACTAGTAATTATTTAATTGTTTTTTTGGCTGACTGGTTATTTAATCAATGAAACAATGGGTGTTATGGCACAGATGTTCCCCTTGTGCTGTTACCTTGTCGTGGTGGGGAATCTTGCGTGTCTCAGTGACCCGGATAGCTATACCGACGGGGGCTCTGCCCCCAGCAGGTCCAACCAAGTCGGGCAGGTATTCCAGGTAGAGTCCAGACAAAAAACAGCACCTGGCCCTCCAGGTTGGGGGTTTGGGCGTGGGGCCAACAACCCCACCCCATAAAAAGACATTACTGTTACGGAAACTTCTACGAACTATACCACTACGGACCTCACAGTAGACTCGAGCCAACCTATTGGCAGTATGACCGCCCCTGATGAAAGCCTTCAACCGGAAGTCAGGAGCGCGATGGGTAGTCTACTGGGACCCAAAACAACGATCCGCCTGGGCGCATGGAATGTCCGTACCATGTTTGACACGTCAAAAACAGCTCAGGTCACAAGTGAAATGAGAAGATGCAGGCTGGACATCCTGGGAATAAGTGAATGCCGATGGACCGGTTCTGGACGCCAGGTGATGAGCGATGGCACAGTTATCCTGCACTCTGGGCACTCCGATCAACACACGCGCGGCGTGGCCCTCATAGTCTCAAAGGAGAAGGTCAACACCTTGCTAGACTGGGAACCCCTCGGTGACAGACTGATCAGAGCCCGCTTCAACTCCATGCACTGTAAACTCACCATCATTCAGTGCTATGCACCAACTAATGAAGCGAAGGAGGAGGAAAAAGACCAGTGGTATGAGGAGCTACAGCAGACAGTCTCTAAAGTTCCCCAGCATGACATGCTAGTGATCATGGGTGACATCAACGCCAAGGTGGGAGCTGATAACACAGACTGTGAGAGAGCTATGGGAAAGCACGGGTGCGGTGTGATGAACGACAATGGTGAACGTCTCGTTAACTTCTGCATGACCAACAACTATGTCATTGGTGGCACCATCTTTCCACACAAGACTATCCATAAACTCACATGGAAGTCACCTGACGGTTCCACCACCAACCAGATCGATCACATCTTGATCAACGGAAAGTGGCGCAGGTCCCTCCAAGATGTTCGAGTTTATCGTGGAGCCGATGTCAACAGCGACCACTACCTGGTAACAGCCACTATCAAGCTGAAACTAAGGAAGGCGCAAAAGCAGAATCAACGCAAAAAACATCTTGATGTAGCCAAACTAAGATGCCCAAAGACCAACAAAGAGTTCTGCCTGGAACTGAAGAACCGCTTCAGTGCTCTCGCCAAACCTGCAGACAAAGACTTGAACACCCAAGACAAGTGGGAAAACATCAAAAAGTCTTACGTAGGGGCAGCCACCAAAGTCTTGGGCTATAGAAAGAGAGAGGACAAAGAATGGTTAACACCTGGCACCTGGCAAAGAATTGAAGAAAGAAAACAGCTGAAAGCCAAGATGCTTAGCACAAAATCACCCAGGCTCCATGAGCAGGTCCAAAAAGCCTACAAGGAAAAGGACAGAGAGGTAAAGAAGAGTGCGAGAAGTGACAAAAGGGCCTTTGTGGAAGACCTAGCAGAAAAGGCGGAGTGTGCAGCTGCACGGGGCGAGTTGAGCACGATTTACAAAATCACTAAGCAACTCACTGGCAAGTACACCAGACAGCCAGCCCCTATCAAAGATAAACAAGGCAACATCCTCACCACTGAGAGTGACCAGATCTTAAGATGGGCTGAGCATTTCCGTGAGGTACTCAACTGCCCTGAGCCAGACGATCCTGCCAACCCCTCCCCAGCAGAAAGTGTCCTTGACATCGAGACAACCCCCCCAAGTAAGGAAGAGGTCAAACTTGCCATCAAGGCCTTGAAGAATGGGAAAGCTTCCGGCATAGACTCTGTCCATGCAGAGATGCTGAAAGCTGACCTTAACACTTCCGTCAATGTGCTTACTGACCTCTTTAAAAACATCTGGGAGAAAGAAGTAATACCTCAAGACTGGGACAAGGGCCTGATTGTCAAACTCCCCAAGAAAGGAAACCTCCAACATTGTGACAACTGGAGGGGCATCACGCTGTTATCAGTACCATCTAAGGTCTTCTGCAGGATCCTACTCGACAGAATCGATTGTGCTATTGACCAGAAGCTACGGCAGGAGCAAGCAGGGTTCAGGAGAGAAAGGGGCTGCATAGACCAGACCGGAACATCATCAAGCAGTGTGTAGAATGGAACACTCCTAGGCTCATCAACTTCATCGACTTCCGCAAAGCCTTTGACAGCCTACATCGTGACACCCTATGGAAGATCCTTAGGGCCTATGGAGTTCCTCCAAAACTGGTCACTCTCATAGGAATGTTCTACCGTCACTTTGAATGCAGTGTCATTGTTAGTGGTGAACCATCCCCATGGTTCACTGTGGAGTCAGGTGTGCGGCAAGGGTGCACTATTTCCCCCATTCTCTTTCTGATTGCCATAGATTGGGTCATGCGGAATACAACTGACAGACCCAGGGGTATTCAGTGGACTTTGTTCTCCCAACTTGAAGATCTAGACTTCGCCGATGATCTTGCTGTCCTTGCATCAAAGCACATCCATCTGCAGGAGAAAACTGACAGACTGAACAAATTCGCCCAACAGGTAGGGCTGAACATCAATGCGTCCAAAACACAAGTGATGTGCATTAATGCCACCCCTGATGTACCAATCACAGTGGATGGACATGCTCTCAACTATGTTGAGGACTTTACCTATCTGGGAAGTCTTGTCAGTAAGGACAACTCTGCGCAAAAGGACATCAGAGCAAGACTCGGAAAGGCACAGGGTGCTTTTGCTAAGCTGCACACCATCTGGAAGTCCAAGCAATACAGCTTACGAACAAAGGTGCGACTGTACAACAGTAATGTAAAATCTGTACTGTTGTACGGCTCAGAGTGCTGGCGAGTTACATCTAACGACATGAAAAAAGTCGAAGCCTTCCACAACGGATGCCTCAGGAAAATATGCAGAATCTTCTGGCCCGAGAAGATATCCACTTACCATCTACTCAAAAAGACCAAGTGCAACAGCGTGGTGCTAGAGATTAAACGCAGACGATTACAATGGCTTGGGCATGTTCTCAGGATGGACCAAGACCGCATACCCAAAACAGCGCTACGATGGACTCCACCTGGGAAAAGGAAGCAAGGCCGGCCCAAAAACACCTGGCGACGTACAGTGACAGCTGAGCTGAAGGAGATGCATCTAACCTGGGGTGAGGCACAGCATGCTGCTCAAGACAGGTCCAGGTGGAGGCAGATCGTGGAAGCCTTATGTCCCATCAGGGACGAAGAGGATTAAGTAAGTAAGTATGGCACAGATAGAGTTCAGAACGCGTAGGTACCGTTGCTCTTTCTTATTTTTATTTTTATCCACAGCGTTTGTACATTACATTGAGTACGATTACGACTACGGTCAAAAACTATGTCCCTCTACTCCCACCAGCTCAGTTCAAATCAGCACCATCACCTGTTTCCTCTATGAGAGGTGCACATCGAGGTATGCGGAGGAGAGGCACCCAATCCGAGTCAACAATCAAAGCACACATGACGGGATAAGCATGAGGCAGGCATATCACAGGGAATATATCAAAACAGTCTACTAACTCAATTCAAGACCATAACTTTCATAATCCATAATTAAACTCATAATAGAAATAATTACACAAGAATTAGAATTTGACCAAAAATGATAAAAGTGAAAAATGGCTCCTACAATGGGCCTTTCTCAAAACCTAGTGCAGTACACTTCAAAGTCTATCAGCCTAATTAGTGGATACTCTTTATTAGTCACGGCCAGTGATTGGATATTCCGTACACTTGGAAGTGCACTGCACTAGGTTTTGAGAAAGGCCCAATGTGTTGATATATCACGCAGTGGTGGTCCATTGATTCTTGAAGCAGTGGTGGCTCACTAGTGGTTGATTTAATTGGTTCAGTGGTTCATGACTCAACGAACCATTACCAAGTAGCTAACAATGCCAATGGTCATTTACAGTATAATTGGTTTACGAACTACTCATTCATTCAACTGGTTTATTGGTTAACTGATTTACTGAGTATTAAGTCATGAAACAGTGGGGGTTGATTGATTTATGATCAAGCCCAATATTGGTAAGTAAACCAGTGAATTAACTTGCTAGGTAATGAACCATCTCTGGTTCAGGACTCCATTAATCAATGAACCGTGAATCAACAATTGTTCATTAACTTCTGAATACTATATAACCTTAGGAGGAAATCGGTTCATTTAATTAATTGTTTCATTAAATTGATTGATTTAATTGATTTGCTGGTTCATTGCTTCACAGATTTATTAATTCATCACCAGCCACTGTTTATGCACCATCACAAAGATACCAGTCCAGTTCAGAAAGTTCAGAAACATCCTTCTATAAGGACAATGGAATGCATGCCCACTGGTTCATGGCGTCATATAGTTCATTGGTACATTTAATGTGTTGATGTCCTTACAAGTTACACTTGTGACTAGATGTAATCACTAGCACTAGAGGACCGGGTGTGATCAAAAAGAGGACTGACACCATAAAAGTCTAATAGGATCAGAAAAAGCAGCCGGTTCTTTTTGTAATGCCCTCACCATGAACAAAAAACAGTCCTTTTGCTGTTGGTTCACTTTTTGCTCCACTTAAAGAGGACTGAGTATGGTTCACTTAAGGGCTCTAGGCAGGGCCGTAACGAGACATTTTCAAATATTAGGGTCAAATACTGCATGCTGTACATGTAGAATGCTTCAAACTATTCAGTCAAAGTCTTAAAATTGTTTTCATTAATCACTGTCTTGAGGATAAATTGGGGAGGAGTATACAGACTGAAATTATCACTGATCATACTGTAATAATTATATCGCTTTTCATCATAGATACATTTTATATTTCTGAGAAAAAAATACAGAGGACATGACCTCTGTGTCCTCAATGGTAGTTACGGCCCTGGGTCTAGGTGTGAAAATACTTAAAGCGTTTCTATTATTACAAGATATTCACAGCATTTCTACTTTCTAAAGCCAGACTGTGGAACTATATTACAAAGTGTGCTCATTTTTCTTTGTTCATCATCAAACAAAAAATAGAGAAAATACTGCCATCTGCAAAGACAAAGACTTTATCCAGCAGTGATATTTCTTTTAGCCATCTTCACTGTCATTTTAAAAATCCTTGTTAAATAGATTAACAACAGGCTATGCCCTTGATGCTTCTGATTTGCTAAAACTCTCTTCAAATATTGTGTTTTTGCTTAATGTACACAGAACTGTATTTAGGTGGGCAGAGAAATAAACATTATGAAGACTGAGCAGCCTTCCAAATAGCTTGGCCAGGGCCGGCGCTAGGCATAGGCAGACAAGGCGGCCGCCTAGGGCACCAAATGTCCTAGGGGTGCCGAGTTCCACAGAATTAGAATATTAAGCGAAATCAAGCATTGAACTTTACAATGCCAATGACTATTCATGAACACTCAGGTCATGTGTACAAACTAGGTTCTAGATAAGCAGTGCTCGATCAGATGGGTGACACCATGTTTCTGCCAATGTCTTTCTTCAAAAAGGAAAGAGAGGTGCTCGCCTAGAGCACCAAAGAGACTAGAACCATCCCTGAGCTTGGCGGCACAACTGATTACTGTTGCTTTGCATGATGTAAATCTTAATGGCTTCCTATTTGGAACGCATGCCCTCAGAACACCTCCTAGGAGAAGGGAACGCCAGGATATGCCATGGCTCGTCAAACAATCCCTGGAGCCCGTTGGGATAAACTAAACTGTGTACGTGAAATTGTTCCAATACATCCTCAGTCTCTCACCACAAAGAGACTGAGACTGACTGGCTAACTGTGGATCCAGCATTTGCATGATTAGTCAACAGATAGCTAAACAGAAAATGTTACTAGGAAATACACTTACCCACCACGTTCTGTGTTGGAGCTCTCTTTGCCTTCAGAACTGCCTGCAACCATACTCAGGTTCAGGTAGGCTGTGGTGTTACAACAATCTATGGTCCTTGATGTTAACCCGCATGTCTGGTTGTTCATGCGTTGTCTCTTTGCTAATGAACGATGCTAATCTCTAAAACACAGAAATGCAAAACCTGAAGCGACAGTGACATTTCTTTTCAGGAAAAGAAAGTTTTAAATATTAAATATATCAGTTAAAATATTGATGTCATTTTGCTTGAAGCCCTTTATGCAACAATATGTATCAATTTTCGGATTTCAGTGTGGAAGTTGTATTGATTTAACATTCTTTGCCCCTATTACAGAGGCCTAGTTTTGTCACTTGAGTAGCTTCTTGAGTAACTTAAGGTTTTGGAAGGCATTTTCGGAACAACACAAACACAGACATGTCCGCACATGCACACGCTCATACACACACACACACACACACACACACACACACACACACACACACACACACACACACACACACACACACACACACACACACACACACACACACACACACACACACACACACACACACACACACACACACACACACACACACAGAATGACAAGCACGTGCATAGTATCGGCCTCTTTCAAACATAAATGTTTCAGTCTTGAATGAATAATTGATTTGTTGTGCTCCCAAATGATTTCTTCTCTTTTTAACGGGTCATCCATAAAATAATCATTAGCTGATTGAAGTTTTGATATTATCCTCTTCTCTTGTGTGCTATAGGCTAATTCCCTTGCAGCTTCTCTTGTATCCAACGTCCTCGGCAATTTTTCAAAAGAACCCATCGATGGCACTCATTCCAGTGTCTAGTGAACCTTTCCAACTAATATCAATGGTGAAACTGAGGAAGGAGTTTGGAGAATATTAATGAGTTTACTTTAACTTCAGCACTGCTTAAAGAGATTGGACTCTTTCCTCTTTGTTCAATTGATTGTGCCAGACCTTGAAGGGGCCAAATCATCCTTCAGGCAAACGAAGCGTACCTGGTCCTGGGCCATGTGGAGTCATTTTTCTGGCCTTACCTTTCATCGTTGACAAGTACAAACACTGCAGTGACATGAACATTAGAGTCGCCTTCTCCTCCTCCTCCTCCACGGTGCTCGGCAAACAGTGTTTTGTCATCTGAACTTTTTTGTCAGCTCGATGCTCATTTGGGTCGCATTAACCCCCCCCAGGTCAATCCCCAATCTCACCCCGATCATAGACCTACTGACTGATGTGGATGGGCCCGTGAGTTTCCTCATCTGAATCAGCAATAGTGTACTACTGTGTAATACTGTGTTCCACAAATGCACACAAAATACACATATGCAATAAAAATACAACAACAATGAAAAGTCACATGGTTTTACATGTGTGCTTAATGCATTCTATTAAAGGTTGAGAAATACTTGTAGGCTTTGTCAGTGAGCATGTCAAAACTGTGTGTAAGGGGTTAGCTTCTGTAGTTTATCATTGCCGCCTACAGTATTATGTTGTGCATACATTTATGTAATCTTAACACTGTGCAAACTCTGCCTACCAACTATACAATATGATTGTGCAAAAGGTCACCCACACAAGTACCAAAGGTGTTCTGTCTTTTTCATTTTGCTTAATTCATGGATGAACTGAATCATTGAGTGAAACCCATGATATGCACCCATGGAGGATGGAAAAAGGAGAGTGATAAGGAGAGATGGAGAGAGAGAGAGAGAGAGAGAGAGAGAGAGAGAGAGAGAGAGAGAGAGAGAGAGAGAGAGATTCACAGATAGTGTGGGTGATAACCTGGAAGGGCTCCAGTACCGTGCTACACTCGAGGCCTGCACCGCCCCCCCCCCCCCTCTCTCTCTGTGTAGGAGTGAGTGGAGTGTGCCAAGATAGGTGTGCATCCGAAGCAGTGCTGTTCCTGTCATCTGTATTCAACCATTATCTTCAGTGGATGGAAAAAGCCATATGCTGAGGATATGAAACATGAAAGCCTACCACAGTAGAGGCAATGGAGACTAATATTGCTTACACGTCATATTTTTATTTCTAAAAAAAACCCACTGTCTTTTAGTTTGTTTTTGTTGTGCTATTAAAATAACCAATCTCACAAAAAGCATGTTACTCAACTCACATTGCATTCCAGGTCAAAGTGAAAAACTGCCTGAATCAAAGTGATTTTCGGGCCCCTTTCGTCTTTTGGAGAGGGCTGTACTGGCCATCTGGCATAGCAGGCATTTCCTGGTGGGCCCCGCACCCTCTTGGGCCCCCACGAGGGTGCGGGGCCCACCGGTGAGTCAGTTCTGCGCTGCTAATTATGAAAGGCCCCTTTAAAGGGACACTGTTCAGGGTCCAAAATGGTCAAAAATGGTACTGCAACTATGCAACTGGGCTGCCTATTGCCAATTTTGATCTTTACATGAAAGTGTACTAAGTAATAAACACATATTTTCTAGTATGGTCCAAGTACAGTCATTTTTACAGCTAAAAATGGCTATTTTTGGAAATTCAAAATGGCGGACCATAGAGAAGATCCCCCTTTTCATTTATGAAAAGTGCAATTTTTGCAATCATAATGAATATTTAGAATTTTATGGTGGTGGTAAGTATTCATGAAAAAGGTAACATTAGTGAATGGGCAGCATGAATTCTGGAAATAAACAACTAAAAAACTCACACAGTGTCCCTTTAAGCCAAAAGTGCCCGGGCCCCATTTCTCTCCCAGTCCAGCTTTGCTTTTTGATATCACAAGTCACACAAGATGCATTATTGACCAGAGTACATTGAAAAGATACGGTATCGAAAAGCATTTACTAAGGGAGTCACACTTGCAGAAGCTATTAATAAATCAGGAACTCTGCTATAGTAATAGTATGCTATTAAGGGGAAGCCAGTGGGTATATAATAGTTTTACATTGTTGTAAGTGCCCCATTAATTGTCATCTTGTCACTGACGTGTTTGCAGTTTCTTGCTTATTACTGCTGCGTTACTGCCTGGCGATTAATCGATGAGGGCGGTGGGTGATAAACTATATGCAATTATTTGTTTGTCCCACTTAAATCAGGCTTTAACTCTTGAGTCTAGGCAAGCTGCCCATTGCCCACATTACTTCAGGTCCTTTTGTTTCCACTCTGTCTTTCTCCTGTATTCCGGTGTCATGTCAACTTTTTCATTCACTTGTACACTCACCTCATTTCTCTCACTCATTACTTCAACAGTTGTAGATGTGGACAAAACTATTTTGCCTATTAACCCACTTAGAGGTAGAAAGACAGACAGACAGAGACACAGGCAGACGTGCATACGCACACATGCATGCATAGCCTACATAGCCTACATGCAGTCATGTGCACACACACACACACACACACACACACACACACACACACACACACACACACACACACACACACACACACACACACACACACACACACACACACACACACACACACACACACACACACACACACACACACACACACACACTGTCCACTGTATGAAAATGGGGTTAAAAAAACATGTGTGTTGATTTTCTATAAATAATGGATCTCAAAGTCTGCCAAGAAGTCATGGTGTTTTCTACTACTGTTTTTCACATGAGGACTGTGTAGGCCTACATTCCAAATATGTGAGTGTCTGTTGTGGGGGACCGAGGGACAAGAGCTGAAAGCATCTGAGAAGTCTGGCCTTTTCAGACGGATTCCTGCTGCTTATAGATTTCTTTGAATGTCATGATATATTAAGCTACTGTTTACTGTCTGAAGCACTTTCTGAAAGTGTTACACATCAGCGCAAACACAGACATACCCATTTTGAGAGAGAGAGAGTGAGAGAGAGAGAGAGTGAGAGAGAGAGGATTATGTTTTTAGGTAGGCTACCGAAGAGGTGTTCAAGATTATCTGTCAGAGCTATGATTCCAAAATGTCCCACCTCTACTCCTACTTCTTTTACAAATACAGTTGTGAAATAGTTCTTAACCCTTCTGGACACCATAGTGTTGTTTTAATGCTCAGAGACTTAAATAATCCCTGGGTTTGTCTACCTGACGTGAACTTCAATTTAATAGGCCTATAGTTTTTCTTCTATATTTCCGGAACTGTGCTATCTTATAGAGACAGGCTTAGAGGCTAACCAAGCCAATGCAAAAATCTGATTACTAATTCTAAACTTTGCTATAAAATAGCCAGAAATTTGCTTATGATGTTTGGAAACATTGTTTGAAGGGCTCTACAAGAGTGTCATGTAACCTGCATTAGAATAACATGACATGTCACGAATATCAATGACACTTTATTGATGTTTATGACTATTGTCATAATGTGTAATTTGCTTTTCGGAATGTCACGCTGACATGTATGCCTACATCCTTTCCAAGAAAGTGTTGCCCAATGTTCTAAAAGTGATTTACCCAGGAGGATATTGCGAGATATAGGCTATTATACGTATATATATATATATATATATATATATATATATATATATATATATATATATATATATATATATATATATATATTTTTTTTTGTTCATATACAAGACTGACGGATATGCCAAGGAGCCATAAGGTTAGGACTTTAAATGCTAATATCTGCCTCCCCATGGCTAATCCTCTTCGTAAGGCTACACGCATAGCTCCTAATGACTGTATCGAGTGTTAAAGTGAATAGACGACTACAGAATAGGGTATGCTATGCGGTGTGGTGATTAATCCCATGTAATCTAGATGGATGGATGGCTGTTGCCCCCTGTGTTACTTCTATTCATGAGGCTGGCTGGGCTGGCTGTATACCGTATGTACGGTACGCAGGGCCGCTGACAGCTTTGGCCAGGCCCGGGACCAAATCAACTAAATGGGCCCCCGAACAATACACATAATGTAATGAAGACCCAATTCTGGGCCCCCTTTCTCCCTGGGCCTGGGACAATGTACCCCTTTGTCCCCCCCCCTGTCAGCTTCCCTGATGGTATGTATGGAACATCAGGCGAGATGCTCCATGCTGATGGGCCGCACTGCATGGTGTACCTAAAGGATTATGCAAACGAGCGAGTGGCGATGAATAACTTGACCAGCTTTTGGGGGTTTGCATCCTGCATGCGCTGCCTGCCTGCTATCCTACCTACCATTCGCCTCGATGGACTGGACAGACAGAGCAAGATGAGGAAGGAGAAGGGGGGGGGGGGCATGTGGTTTTATTTCAGGGGATTAAGCCAGGCGGTGTGGTTCTGCATGTCAAAGTGAAAAGAAGAAAAGAAAAGAAAAAAAATCCATCTGTTTAGAGTGGGCATGCCTTGCATGGATTTTGAGTTCATAAGCAGATCATCTTTGACTTCATTGTGTCATATTATCAGGTAGGCAGGTCCCCATCTGTATGCCACAAGGGACAGGGATGGTGTTAAGCTCTAAAACACAGGAGAGTGTGACATCTTGATGGCCCAACAGGGAGGCAATGTTGGGGTTATACCTTAGTCATCAGAGCCACACTGAAGTAATATCAAGCAAGTCTTCAGCAAACACTCCCTCTCAGACGTCCATAGAACTACACACAACTCACCTACACACATATTCTGGACAGTGATAGGTAAGCGGTTAGTGCGGTTAGTGCTTTTTTAGCCCAAAGGTTGCCGGTTCAACTCCCGACCTGCCAGGTTGGTGCGGGAGTTAACCAGTGCTCTCCACCATCCTCCTCCATAACTGAGGTACCCTGAGCATGGTACCGTCCCGCCACACTGCTCTCTTTGGGCGCCATTGGGGGCTGCTCCTTTTCACGGGTGAGGCATAAAGGCAATTTTGCCATGTGCAGTGTGCAGTGTTCACTTGTGTGCTGTGGAGTACTGTGTCACAATGACAATGGGAGTTGGAGCTTCCCAGTTGGGCTTTCACTTTCACTTTCATTCTGTAGGTCTAGGTTTAACCCTATCCAGACCGGGGGGGGGGGCTAAAAGTGCCCGCACCAACTTTGATGTCGTATAACTCTTGAATGACTAAAGCTATGACTACGAAACTTTGTGAATTTTCCTAAAATGAATTTGGCTACAATGTGATACCAAAAGATTAGGTCTATCATTTTTGTTGTTGCCATGGCAACGGTTTTCTGACAGGTACACCTGCCCAAACATCACTGATCTAAGTCTCATCATCATCACTTTTCATATTTGTTTACATTTTCATTAGTATCAGACACCCTTGTGAACATTTGAAGTGGTCTGATGCACATAATAACCAAAATTGATATGCATTACCCAAGTTAGATGGAAAATACATTAAGGTGACATTTTGGGCAATAAAATCAGGAAATGACGTCATAATGATGTCATAATATCCAATAATGACACCAAACTGATGTCATTCATAGATCTTTGGCTGAAGATCATCCCCTCCAAGTTTGGTGGTCATACGCCATTCGGTTCCTAAGTTAAGAGGAGGGGGGGGGGGGTCAAAAGAGCCCCCCCCCCCCCCCCCCCCCGGTCCCAGGTATGCCAAAAAAGCCCGGTCTGGATAGGGTTAAACATCAAACTACCTGTTAATATTATGTGAATACAATCTAAAGTAAACTATGTCTGTTTTTCTTTCAGTTATACTTGCTCGACACAAAAATCAGTTGGATATTTAACAAACATTACCTAAATGGTCTATGCGCATACTTAATAGACTTACTTAAACATTCAGAATTTTTATTTATTTATTGCTTGTTCGTGACGCCTTTGTTGGTATCTGTATGACTAATTACTTTGTAAATAGCCCTTGAAAATTTCTGTTGAGAGAGAGAGAGGATCTCACCACAATATGCAGCATCAGCCAGTGTTTGTGTTTTTACAAGTGTAAGAGGTCAGAGGATTGATGGAGACATTCCGGCAATATATAACATTATGGTCACATAAAAAAGACTGAAAAGGGGTGTGGATTTGGCTGAATGTGGCTGAACGCAGTCATTAATGTGAAAAATGTGAAAACATTTGGAAAGACACTTGCTGGCTTTTGGCCTCCCTTCTCGTTTGATGCTCACTGTGTTGATACATGCTAAAGTTAGAAATCTAATCACCATCAACAAATAGTCATGGGAGAGGCTGTGACACAGAGTTGGCTCTGTGCAAAAAGTGTCACTACGGTGTTTGCAACGACAGAGACGGCAGCAAGCAAGGAGGAGGAGTGGAGGGGGGGAGGGGGGAAGTGTGGAAGGAGGGAGGGAGGGGGCAGCAGAACACTTTGATTGAGTGTGACATCGTTAATAATTCATCTCAGCAGGTTACATAATGTGTATGTTGTGCGGTGTCCGCATTTCCGCCACTCTCCTACGGGTGGCACTGTTGC
>NC_085864.1:27418792-27503084 GCF_034702125.1 Engraulis encrasicolus | reverse complement strand
TATTGCAAAAGGGTCAAGCTGGTTGTGTAATGGTGTGGGGATATTTTCTTGGTACGTATATGTACATATAGTATTGGCATTATAGATACTGTCTGAATGTGTTTCCAATGGCTGCTGTGCCACTCAATTTATTTATTGAGCGCTGCATATGGCCATTGCTTAGTGAAGCATTTTAGCTCACTACAGGAGCTTGATTAACTTCAGCTTTAAATACAACTAAGGTCAGGACAGCTGTGGTCTTTGATGTATGGCATGTGCACATGAACTGTACAAACACTCTCTCTCTCTCTCTCTCTCTCTCTCTCTCTCTCTCTCTCTCTCTCTCTCTCTCTCTCTCTCTCTCAGTCTCTCTCGCCTTTTCCCATATGTACATATGTGCACACACAGTGAAAATAGATGTGGGAAAAAGGGGCAATTTCACTTACTTTACTATATAACCCATTAGAGCTGCAGTGTGTATGGATCTCAGTTTGACTCGTGGATCAAAGTTCAGGGAAGAAATTGAATTGTTCCTCAACCAAATGTAATTGAAAATTGCAAATCCGATAATTTGATCCCATAAGCCACTTCTTTCTCATTTTCACAGGCTATGATTTTGTGGGGTATTTTGAAAATAGGACCATAGCATTAGGTCTAATTTAGAGAAAAAAAATCCCTGAAAATGCTGAAGACACACCAATTTTACCTGCTCTTCAGAAAAGTGGTTTCAGGCAGGGTGTCAATTAATAACAAGAGCATTTTTTTCCCCTCTGGATTCCAGTACATATGCTAATTAAATTACTCAGTTTAATTATAAGTGTTGCATTGAGAGCTCTGTAGTTAATTTCGTATTTTTTGTCAGGTCTGTTGTATCTTGGCAGAACACACGAGAGTCTAATATGTTGCTGGAA
Source organism: Engraulis encrasicolus (assembly GCF_034702125.1). Lineage (NCBI taxonomy): Eukaryota > Metazoa > Chordata > Actinopteri > Clupeiformes > Engraulidae > Engraulis > Engraulis encrasicolus. Next base: position 27,502,194 of record NC_085864.1, on the reverse strand, counting down.
ATAGTGTGGAAAGCAATTTCTTTCTGATCTTTCAATCACGTTTCTTTTACACAACTTTTGCAATTTTTTAAGGGAACCATTTTTAAAAAGCAACCATGCATATGTTTTTAGTGCTTCAGATGTGTTGCTAAGGCACTGGAGATAGCTAATTGCTGAGGGTCTTTCTGCCATGTGTACGAATGAGGCCTGACTATAGGGTCTTGGTTCTGCAGCTAAGCTGTTAAATTTACTCACGCTGGGCGTGATAAGCTGCTTCCATGCCTGGCCCCAGCATGGGCTCGTGTTCATGGGTCGGGAACGGGCGTGTGAGTGCAAAGAGATAATGTTAATTCACAGCAATGCCCAGCGAGCGAGCGGGCCCGCCATCTAGCCAACGCAAGGAGGAGGTGGCCGCTGTCTGACCCAGCAAGGACTCCAGCGTTGCCTGGAACATAACAATTACAGTAATGTTGCAACAACGTTATGTTAGGGTTAGGGCTATTAATGCTGCTAAGAAAGCTTAGGAGCTTATAGGAGACAAGATCAGCAAGCAGTAGAGATCGTAAAGAGAGATATGGATTGAGTGTCATCTCTTCGCGGTGAAGATGCTGAAAAGGTAGGCTATTTTTTATCTTCTTTCCAATGGCTGCGGTTATGGCTGCGGTTTTGAATACAGAATAGACATTGACTTTTCCTTAGTCCAATGACTCTATACCAAAACTAGACTGCCACGGAGGGAAGAGGAGTAAGGGAAGATTCACTGGTAAGGAAAGGAAGAAAAGACAGGGGTCATTTCAGTGAATGTTGTACTTTAACCAGTGTCTCTGCTTGTTACAACTAAACATTGCTGTATAAACCTGTAATTCTATTAAACTACAAAGTACCACCAACATTTGGATGAAAGGAAGAGGGGGGTATGAAGACTGTGTCCAGTAGAGCATCATCACAAGTTTGAGAGGGAGAAGAGAGGGAGAGAGAGAATGTGGGAAAAGGTTTAGATGAAAGGAGAGAAGGAGACAGAAAAGAGAAATGCTTTCATGGGCGGGAGGGAGGGAGGCATGGTGGGAGCGAGAAGAGGAATGAGAGAGTCAGAGAGGAGGAAAGAGAATGCTGAGAGAGAGAGAGAGAAGAAGAAGAAGAAGAAGAAGAAGAAGAAGAAGAAGAAGAAGAAGAAGAAGAAGGAGAGAGAGAGAGCCACAGAGAGAGACAGAGAGAAGATAGGAGGGGATGCTGCAAACTGTTGTGACACATTTGGTTCCCATGGTTGTGTATGACCCAACACTGAATCACAATTAGCCAACTCTGCACGGCACGCGACGCGCTGTGCCCTATTTGATGGCGACTTAATGATGTGTTTGATAACGTTTCTGGAGGACTGTTCTCAAACACCAACAAGAAGGGAACATAAAAACTGGAGCATTTCCTTAGGGAGGGGCTAGGCAGTTCAGGGTAGACTACTACTGTATAAAACAAAAAACAAAACAGATGAACACAAGAAACACTTGACAAGAAGTAGGACCAAGGCATCAAATAAAAGTGGGTTTTGGAAAATTAACTGAAATGGAAAAGTTGGTTTAGAGAAATACATGGCATACATGGGTGCTTGTCAGTGTCTGTGGGATCAATTTAGCTTGTTTGGATGATGGCCCAAATGCACCAAACAGCAATGATGATTGGAATAAAAAAAGTTTTGACATTTCTTTGTTGTCACCTGATATGTTCACATATAAGAAACATTTGTCATAAATGTCTGACAACTGACAACATTCTAAGCATTGCAAGAGAGTGAACTACGCAAATGGAAAAGAAGAGAAGAATGTGATATTTATTCAACATGAACACTTCTGAGTAAACCTAATGAGATTTGTCACCTATCTGGGTCACACAACACACCCACACACTGTAGGCTGAACACTGAAATCTGAATCCTAACTGTCAATTTATGTCAGTTGACTACTTATAGTATAGTGAAAACATTGACGCCCCCAGGCTTGTTGTTCTTTGATAGACCCAAAGCAGATTTTTAAGTATATATATCCAAACACACTCCCATACATGACTTTCATTCAAATCAGAAAATTTAGGAAAATGGTTATACCTTTTCAGCACAGTGTATATGATCCAGAATGCCACCAGATATGTAAAGATTAGTCACGATGGGACGCCGTTCCGATTCTACACATTCAATGGGTAAGACAAGGGAATAGGCTACTAAAAGATTTCACCGATTGGTAATTTAGCTTGATTTAAATGATAACCTGGCACCTTTTTGATAATTGTATATAATACATTTTATAACCTCTTTTTTCAATGAATCCTGTTTAGTTGTGCATACAATGATAAGATAATAATTTTCTTTTTCACTCTCACCTGACTCTCCCCCCACATTCGGTGGGGTCCGAGACCACAATAAATTGCTACATCTGGTGATGTACATGATGGAAAATCTTTCACTGGTGCACTAAATGTCATTATTTACCGTATGGCCCCACCTCATTGAAGAACACTCAATAAAACCCTTTGATTTAGCATGGACATGGACGCACATGCAATCCTACATTTTGGCTAAAGACAGGTTGTCAATCTCTATTGGGCTCAAACCAATCTGAGAAAGTAGATTTTGACTGTCAAAACATGTCAAAAGTTTTTAAAGAAGTTCTTCTCTTCAAAGCTCTTCTTTCAGGAAGAACGCATAACAACTTGAAATTAAGACAAGCTATTTAATAACTGATGGCTCCCACAGGTTTGATTTTCAAGAAAGAGACATGCTGATTAAATGTCAAAGCTTAAGCTATCAGTTGCAAGTTGAACAAATCCATCTGTGCAACACCCTCTGCCACAAATTAACCTTTGCATGTTTTGATGAATGCTATAAAAAATAATGAAAAGACACACAAATCTGCAAGTGCAATCCTTATCAGAAGAATTCCTTCATTCCAGCCTTTCCACATTCAACTGGGATTCAATTCAATTTAACTTTTGAAGGTTTTCCCACTGAACTTTGAATTTCAGTACTAATAAACATTACACATCCATGGGGTGTTCACATAACTGTTTCATTGCTGATGCCGATAGCAGCTTATGCTAGATGCTAGACCTTGGGATCGGCAGGATAGTTGACTCACAAAGCCATTCAAATGGAAAATAAGGCAGGGTGTTTAGAAATGTCACTTGATAAGGTCAAACTGAGATTTTTCGTGCAGCTTTTCTCTTGTTACCCAATACAGCGCTGAATAGACAGATGCCAGGGGAGTGGGAATGAAACATCTTTAAATAAGGACACCAAATGTCAGCGACTGGCAACATAGATCGAGTTCTGATCTGCCTGGGCTGCAGTGTGCTCATCAGAGGAAGCTAATCTAATCCTACATAACATCTGCTGAGGGAATTAATAGGTGTGGATGTATTAAACTCACATACATTCTTGTCGCAATGTGTGCATGTAAGAAAGAAACATTTCACATTATTAGGCTCACCAGACTCTTGGGAGAGTTAGTCTCTTGCCTCAGACAAGGCAGTTAAATACATGGCATTTTCAGACATTTTGACAGTATGTGTAATTTAAGGTTTTGAAAGTGTAATGTCATTGATACAATATGCCATAATGCTTCACATAGGATGTATCCTAATGCCAGTTTATCTCACTTTACTGTATTACTTCAAAGGGAAAATTGTCCCACAGTCAAAAAATCAATGAAATAAAGTAGGGCTATACAACACAGACACAGAAAGTGTGAAAGTGACACAGCTATATTCAACGCGCATTGGTAACAATAAGAGTCATGACAGCCCTTAAGATCTTCGACATCCATGTCTGCATGCAAAACACATTTCCACATCATATTCCACTTGCTCCCAACATGAATCTGGCAATGCCGAGGCATACATGTCCCTCTGCAACAATTATGTCCCCGAAATTTCCATTAAACTGCTTGTGGTAACACTTTATTTTAGGGATACATCTATTAGCACTAATACATACAATGTGTCTGTATAAGTAACTTATAAGGCATGTACAAAGCAAAATCAAACATTTGTTAGGCATGTATTCGCAAATGTCTTGTTCATGCACAATAAGGGATTTAGTACCAATTTAACCTTAGTAAGGACCTAGTAGGCCTCAGCGTTTGCTTAGTACATGCCTTACAAGTTACTTATGCAGGCATTAACATTTTATGTATTAGTGCTAATAGATGTATCCCTAAAATAAAGTGTTACCGATATTTTATTTTCCTACGCAGTGCAATTCAGTTTGTACTTGTACACGGTTCAGTTTGGTGGAAGGAATAAGCTGAAATCAATGTTAGTTAAGACAATCTCTTTCTCTGTTCATACCACACATAGCCTTCAGCGAAAGGCTCAGGGAGATGAATGGAAATGGACTCTGAGGTAAAAGTTGAGGCAACGTATTATTACTTCAGCTGATGTAACAGTGCCTATTCCTTTCCCCTGGGTTCCGAGTTTGTGTTCTGCGCTTGTGATTGTGTGTGTGCATGCGTGTGTGTGTGTGTGTGTGTGTGTGTGTGTGTGTGTGTGTGTGTGTGTGTGTGTATGTATGTGTGTGTGTGTGTGTGTGTGTGTGTGTGTGTGTGTGTGTGTGTGTGTGTGTGTGTGTGTGTGTGTGTGTGTGTGTGTGTGTGTGTGTGAATGGCGATGGTGGGTAATACGTAGGCTATGCTTTGAGGCTGAATTGTGAAGAAATGTGGAGACGTAAAATAATGTAATCTCCGGCCAACAGGACACCTGTCAGCATGCCCTTGCCATGTCAATCATGTCACATTTGTACACACATGTACCATACAGTAGGGGACATTATAGCCTCTTTAAAAGGACGTATGTTTGAATTAAGGTCAGCTGCTTGATATACTGTACATCAGAGAGAAATGTAAGCCTGCGTAAAGTTCCGCCAGGAAGACTCAAATGTGCCATGTGCACTTTTGCCAGCAGCCAATCAGCAGTCGGTGCTTGTTTTATAGTGACATGTTCTTGCTGCCTCAGGTTTTTGAGATCTCCTCCTTCATTCCCACCATCGCCAGTTGGGTCTGATCTACCTCCCTGGGGGGTAAAGATCCGGTTTCTGCTGCAATGGCAGGCCTACTGGATCCTCTCTAACACTGATGATTGAACCCAGGCCTACGCCTAAGATGGTCTGTTCTGTCAACTTCCTTGTCAACTATGTTTGTATTAAATTGTTGTAATTAAGTTGTTAACTGAATGTTTGACACATGTAATTGTGTATGAGGTGGGTGTATTTTTTCCACTACAATTGTGTATGTATGCGGGAGTCAGAAGGCTAAATGTCTCAAAATAAAATTGGTTGGAGACAGTTTGTTCCTGTGATGTCATGCTAAAAAGCAAGACCAAATAGATCACAGAAACTACACTTTTTTGGTGCAGGCGCAGCTAACAAGAAACTGACCGGCCGGATGTTAATATTTCAGCTTGAGTGCTCCTAGACACCCCAGAGACTAAGATTCATGTCACCAAGCAGGCTATAAAAAGTGATTATTTCATAATGTGACCCATTTAAAGACTCTGAGACGGCATTGTTTTTATTACCTGCATTTGTTTTCCAACCTTCGTCTTGAGTGCACAAAGGCTTTGTCATCAGTCTTAATAATGGAAGGGAGAAGTCATGACGTCACAGCAAGGTTGGTCAAAACAGAGAAAACAAAGTCCGGCTAATGAAACAAATGCAAGACGTCAACTTATTTGTAGAAATAGCAGACATAACCGGTCTTGGTCTGCCGATAGCAGATGATGAACAAAGCATTGTCAAAGATTTCCATTAATGCAGTTGACATATAGTGCTCAAGGGAAGTTTTTTATGTCAGGTAGTTGGTATAGTTTTGACTTTTGAAGGCCCATCCATAGTTAAAACTCCGTTTTTCTCTTCACAAAGGGCACACATACAAAATGTTATATCTCAACTCAGAACGGAAAACAGAAAACTATGGATGCTTTGCAATAAGCCGTAATGATTTAAAGTCCATTTAACATCCAAGTGACCTCTTCTAATTTTTCTCATGATTATGCCAGCAGACAAATTTCAACTCTCTGAACTCTCCTATTTCTGCATTTTAAACATGCATTTTGAATGTTCCTTGGAAGCAAATGAACATTTTTTGTTTTGTTGAAGTGCTACTTTGTATAATGAATTCATTATCATTGCTATATAGTTTGTAGTCTTATTGCGGCAGTTCCATTGGTTCATCTTTATGTGTAAATTGGGACTACTTCAGTTCTCTATCTTCTTCTTCTGTATCTGACATGTAGCCGTAACTAGCAGAGGTGCATCTTGTCACCAGGCAAGGCAGGCAGCCGCCAGCACAAAAACAGGTCAACTGCAAACTATAATAGCTGCAATTTGTTTCGAATGTTCATTCTTTTGGGTTTTTGCTTGGGGCCCCCATTGACACTGGAATGGCCTCTGGTAACTAGTACCTGTAAGCATAGTTAATCAGATCATCCTTTCTTTTTTTCTTTAGATGTCTTGGTACTGCTGTTATCTACTCTCTCCCTTACCCTAATCTGCACCAAGACCTTCTACAAGCGTATGGACTATCTTGGCTCATCATTGCATCTGTCTGAGGAGTAGAGAGTATTATTTATTTTGTTATGTAAGAGTGCTATATACCTACATAGAGTCTGAAGTTACCTCTCGCAGCGAGTGAGTACACAGCAGCGCTCCAATAGCATACAAATTGAGGCTTGATTTGTCCTTGCTCTCTGTAAGGTAAAGCTATCGTTGTGTTGCAAAGCTGATCATAAACTTTTCCTAAGTTGGTTATGTGATGCAGGGCTCAGGTACTAGTCCCTGAACGTCGTGGACAAACGTCAGAGTCTAGTAGGCTGCGTCGTACTTGTCTTGAATGTCTGGGTGGATTCCAATATACGGACTTCCGTCCTCAGTCTATGCTTGTGGCCTCGCGTTTTGCTGAAGCCCTGCCTCTGTGGAGAAAACAATAACGTTTCCCTGCTATCTGTCAAGTCACAACAATTTTTTGGGGGACTATTCTTCATTCACCATCCCGTTTGCAAATGAGAAAATGTCATTAGAATTGAGCTTTTGCAAGATATTGAAATACAATTCTGTTTTCAGTGACATCATCATCACAAGGCCACAAGGAGGCAAGTGAGCAAGGGAGGACGAGAGAGTCTTGGTCTCGCATATTCGTATCCACCCTCTCACTAGTCTCTGAACTGAGAGCCGTGGACGAACGTCAGTAGTCTAGTAGGCTGTGTCCTCTTGTCCTTGTCTTGAGTGTCTGTCTCACAAGGCGTCTGACAGGAACTAGGGGTCAGTGTTGCCAGATTTGGCTGTTTCCCGCCCGATTGGGCTGCTTAAGATGGCAGTGCGTAGGTAAAAATGGCATTAACGCCAAATGTTTGCTATAGAAATCAATAGAATTGGGCGGGATTTTGTGCTTCTAGGCGGGTTTTGACCATTTTTTGGGCTGGAAATCAGCCTCATCTGGCAACCCTGGTAGGGGTCATGGCTAGGTGAGGCTAATGAGTCAGAGGGGAGGTCTGGTCTGGTCTCCACTTCCTCCTCCAGTCCAGCACCTTGGAATCCTAATGCAGGACGGGCAAGACAGAGAGACGGGGAGTCGAGGCCGAATCAGCCCAGGTGTCGACCTCGTACGGGGCGCCGTATGGAAATGACCTTTTCTGATGGAGATGAGTGAGGAGCTGTGAATAATAGAGGAGGAGGAAGAGGACGAAGAGGAGGGCGAAGACGAAGAGGAGGGAAAGAGTGAGGGATGATGAAGCTCTTACTAGCTGGCCTCAGTTCTGCTGCCACAATTCATGGAGAGAGGCCTCTGGTTGGAGGCCACGGTTGCCTGGTGAGCGTAAGATGCACCTGCTGGGAGGCGGAGCGTGCGGACTGCTGAGCCGTAGAATGCGGAACACAAGCAGACAGACAGACGGACAGACAGCCTGAGGGCTGCTATTGCCACACTTAACTCAGTTTACACACACACATACACGCACAGAGACGCACACACAAACACACACGCACACGCACAGACAGACACAGACACACACACACACGCATGCACACACACACACACACGCACACCCACTCGACGCACACACACACACACACACACACACACACACACACAAATACGCACACACGCATGCACACACTCACACACGCATAAAGACACACGCACACAGATTACACACACTCGACACACACACACACACACACACACACACACACACACACACACACACACACACACACACACACACACACACACACACACACACACACACACACACACACACACACACACACATACACACACACCAAGTGCTCCAATAGCAGTGGGCTTCACGAAGTAGGATTGTTGCAGTAAACACACACACACACATGCACACACACACACACACACACCGCTCTCACCTCCCCATCAGAGTCTATACAGCTATAATTTCTGCTATTAGTACACAGCACTCTCACACTCCCACACCAATCAAAGTCACTACGGCTCAACTTTCCTGCACCCACACACAGTAATCCCCCCACCCACCAAATGGCGTCACTTCAGCTTTACCACCACCCTTTCCTGCTGTTCATGTCAAATAACGTACTACAATATGAAAGGAATACGCTAGTTGTTTGATGTTAATTATTCATTCATACCATTTACATTTACTTCATAGAAAATTATGCCGGAAGAAATGTTGTTGTTTTTTTTTACACCAATAACACCTACGCATATATCAATTAATATACAGTGATAATATCCTACTCTATGTCCTAGTAGCAAACATCTGGAGCTTTAAAAAGAAATAAAACCTTCATGGCTGTACTGTATGGCTAGCCTCCACTACTTGTCACACTACTACATAAGACAGTGTGTGAAGGGATAATGACTCAGTGTGAGAGGAACTTTTAAGCTGTCTAAGTCCTAGTTGACTATCTGAACTCCCATTCCCAGGGTCATGATTAGACGTAATGGGACTTCAAAAATAGACATGTCTATACTGGAGATCTCTTCTTGGACAAGAGCTTCTTCTCTCTGTGATGCCAAGATGGAGACATTAATCAGAAGCTGGATGTCTGTTTCTCTTTTTTTTATAACCGTCTTCTTCTTCTCCTTTTTTTCTGCAAATCAATACCAGAGTGTTAATCTCATCTGCTGGAACTTCCTCACAGGGATGCTGACAGGGGGGTGGACAAAGGGGTCAGTTGTCCCGGGCCAGAGGGACAGAGAGGGGGTCCCAGAATCAGGTCCTCATTACAATATATGCATTTGGTTTAAGGTCCTCTCAGATTTCTTTGTCTCGTGCCGGTTAAAGCTGTCAGCGGTCCTGCTTCCTCACACAGTGCCTTTTGATTCAACACTAAGAGAGCTTCACTTAACACCCGTGGTGATGCTCCAACTCCCCAAGTGTTGAATGAACCCTGTGCCTGTGCAGGGATGCCGACAGAGGGGGGGGCAAAGGGTTCACTTGTCCCAGGCCCAGGAAGAGAGGGGGCCTAGAATTGGATTCTCATTATAAAATTTGTATGTATTGGGTTTGGGGTCCTTTCATATGTCTTTGTCCCAAGCCCAGCCAAAGCTGCCAGCGGCCCTGCCTATGCCGTTTGCTGAGGCAGCCTGGCATGCTGTGGGCAGTGCACACAGACAGTACTGTACGCGCCAGATGGGACGCCTCCTTTCCCTTTCCCTCTTGTCAGAATTCGCTGAGCAGTCCGCTGACGGAGAGCGATCATCTGGAAGCTGTCAAGGCAGGATGCGACGGAGGCTGCCCCTAAAAACACTGCCTTCAGCTGTCACGGAGAAGGAGAGAGAGAGAGAGAGAGAGAGAGAGAGAGAGAGAGAGAGAGAGAGAGAGAGAGAGAGAGAGAGAGAGAGAGAGAGAGAGAGAGAGAGAGAGAGAATATAGAAGTCAATTAACATGAGAGAGAGAGAGAGAGATGCAGAGACAATGAGGGAGGGATGAGAGAGAGGGGGGGGGGGGCACCAAAGCAGCTGGCCCATGCTGTCCTCTCATTTATTTATTGAGGAGAAAAGTTTTTCCTCAGCCATCAGTGGAACTATACATGTACACCTGATTAAACTAATACATAGGCCTACATGTACACCTGATTAGAGCTATAGACTAATACATACATGCACACCTGATTAGAACTATACACTAATACATACAGTACGTGTGTCAGGGAGGGATAGTGTTTTCTTGAACACTCGCAGTTGCACCAGAGTCGATCTACGTTTCTTCATACATATGCACATCGATTCTGTGGTAATGACTCATCGGTTCTGGCTGCTCATTTGTGCGCATCTGTAATTTGCATCTGTCTGTTGTTCTGTCTGTAATCAAGGTCCTATGGAATGGCCCTCTTGTGTAAAAGCAGAACCACTTTTCTGGAAAAATGGGCAACTTCAGTACATAAGGGTTTGGGGTTAGAAGGAGGCAGACATGATCATCTCAGATTTGTTGGAGTTTTGGACATTTTAACTGAGACAGTACAACTGCTCTTTTGGTTTGTTACACTCGAGTGGACTTACCCTCCCCTCCCTGTGTATATTTGTTCAGACAACATCGTCATTGAGCACCCGTCTTTTTGAAAAAATGTCGACATCATCCCTGCTACAAACATAAAAATAACATTTCAAATGTAGCCACCTAAAATGACTGATTTCTCAATCGCTGACCAAAATGTGCAGATCGACTTTGATTTAAGACAACATAAAAGTTAGAGGCATGGTCTCATCCCAATTAATGCTTAATAGCTCTGCACTATGTCATCTTGTCTTGTTGTGAAATAGCAACAGCTGAAGGGAGCAGGCTTTCCTCACAAGCAACCAGGTGACCCATTAGGACTCAATGCTAAACAACAACCGTGAAACATGTCTTTGAACATGAACATCTTTTCTGCCCCAAACAAAGTAACTGTCAAAGCAAACAGAAAATAATAGCTGATTAAATGTTCCTGGACTTCAACTTGTGTTTTTATAAAGACATAAATAGTGTAATTTCTTAGTATTTTATGGTACACCGTCCGATGTATCAGGGTTTTGACAACATCAACAAACATGTGATATCAAAATGAATAGAGAGAGGCACAGCTACCACTTTTAGAATAAACTATAGTATTGTATGTACATATGTTTTATGCTCTGTTGCAAGACAATAATTTATTTTGTGAGACAAAAATGAATAATAATAATAAAAATAATCTGCTGATCATCTTGATACAAAGTGTTTTATGTCAAGTCAGAAGAGAGAGCAGTAAAGTAACCTATTTGCCTTTTAACCTTCCAGTTTTTCTTTTCTTTTCTTTTTATTTTTAAAGTGCATTAACCGTTGTCATGGCATTAACATTTTAACTTTGGCCTCATAACTTCCCTAGAGTCTTGGTGTGCTAGGGAAGGGGAAAAGAGATGTAAAGGTGTGATGTGACAGGACTAACCATAATTGGGTGTTGTGTGAATGATGAGCTCTGTTGGGCTGTGCCAAGGCTACAGCAGGGATGAAGTCCAGGGCTCTTAAAGGCTTCTGCAAACCCTTGCATGAGTGCATCACATGATCTTTTCACGGTTCAGACTTTCTCCAAGCAACTTTCAATATGGGGTCATCTTTTCACCAGGCTAGGCAGGCAGCCGCTTGGGGCCCCCAAGCCCCCAAGATGGTGGATAACTGCTCACAACTTCTCATGGCAATTTTGGTTCAAATGTTCATTCTTTTGAATTTTTGCCTGAGGCCCCAGCTGACCTTAGATTCGCCTTTCATTATGGAAACTGCTGGGGCTGACTGTGATAGGGTTAAAAAGGGATTTCGGGAATCGTGTGTGGCACTTCATTTTTTATTTTTTCAGCCGTGTCTTTTTGTCTATGGATTAACTTTATTGACTGACCTCTTTGGAGATACTGACGGAATCCATGTGCTGTTTTCCCTCAAGGGCTGGAAGAATGTTGGGAGTCACTGAAATTCCAATGCTGGGATTTTACACATACTGAACATCTTCATGACTGCATGCTCTGAAGTCAAGTAGGACATACAGGAGACCATAGGGAGCAAACAGCATTTACGTAGACAGGCAGCAATTGGAGCATTTACTGAGGGGGGGGGGGGGGGGGGGGGGGGGGGGGAAACATTTTAACATTTTTTGTGTTATGTGGAGACTGAACTGGATGTGCATGAACCCGTAGCTAGAATGAAAAAAGAACAATTTGTAACATGACAAATGAGTGCTCTGGAACTTTGGGATGGACGTAACCTAGTGAACTATACAGTATTTTTTTAATATATATATTTCAGGGTAAATTTATATAAATCCAGATGGATTATTTACAACACTAAGAGTGAAAATGCTTTCTCTGGATTAACCTCATTACTTAATTACCTAAATTGGGGTAACCTTTGGCAAGACGATGAAGACAGCCTTATGGTTACAGCAAGTGCAAAATGGTCATTTGATTGGTCATAACGGACATATTGATTGGTCATAACCAATTTGATGCAAAAGTAATTTGAATCATAACGACAAGGGTTTGGTTGATAAAAGTGACCCAGACAAAAGTTTTCACATTTAGCATAGACTATGATGATCAGATGGAGATAGCTATGCTATCTGTAGTTGTTGAAAGGATCTGATGAATCGATAAGCAATATTAGAGTTGTTCACAACAGAACTTTTGAATGCTGGGATGGAGAGGGGGAAATGTGTCTCCGTCCATTTTAACCCTATCCAGACTGGGGGGGGGGTAAAAGTGCCCGCACCAACTTTGATGTCGTATAATTCCTTAACGACTTAAGCTATGACTACGAAACTTTGTGACTTTTCCTAACATTTAGTTGGCTACAGTTAGGTACCGAAAGATTAGGTTTATCATTTTTTCTGTTGCCATGGCAACGGTTTTCTGACAGGTATGTCTGACCAAAATTCACTTAACCATATATATGACGCCATATATTTTCATATTTTTGTTTTATTTCCATTAGCATCAGACAACTTTGTGAGCATTTAAGTGGTTTGAAGCATAAAATCATTAAAATTTAAGTGCATTACCTAAATTTGTTGGAAAATCCATTATGGCGAGATTTTGGACATAATAACATAATGATGTCATAATGACGTCATAATAATAGATAATTACACAAAAATTATGTAATTCATAGATGTCCATATGTAGATCATCTCCCCCAAGTTTCATAGCCATACTGTATTCCGTTCATGAGTTATGAGGGGGGGGGTTAAAAGAGCCCCCCCCCCCCCCCCCAGGCCCAGGAATGCCAAAAAAGTCCAGTCTGAATAGGGTTAAGGAAGTGTAATGTTTCTTTGAGGAGTGTAGGCAACAGCGATGACAGTAAGTGACAGATTGAGGAAATGAGTGTGGGCGAAATGTTTCCAAAACTGCTGAAGTTAGCTCAATTACCTGAAAAGCCCTTTTAACAAATTAGCAAAATCACCGCAACACCCCTTTGGGAAATAATGTGGGACAGACATCACACAAACACTTACTCAGACAAAAACTTAAAGCAACACTCCGTTTTTTTTGACACAGGACCTCATTTCCGAGTCAACCAGAGTGTTAGAAGTGTGTCCAGATCGTTTTTTTGAAATTCCATGCAGTCATTGTAAAACCACAGGTCGATGTTGCTAAGCTAGCGCAAGTGATCCACTTTTGTTAGCATGACCCAAAAAAGCAGTCTTAACAAGTTCAATAAACGCTCAAAGCACGTCAATTACTTCGCCAGGTTATCGACACAAATACCCACGTTGATAGAGAGATTTAGGGAGTAAACCAACCTTAGAATTACATTGCTCACCCGCAGCAATTTGTAGTCCTACTTCCTGATTTGGCAGTCGCGGACTGATATCTAACACCAATGTTACCGGTTCTCACTGTCAAGTTTGTTTTGAGCGCAGCTGTCTGCTAGAACTACTGTACGATCAGACGAACCCTGATCATAAAAAAGAATGGCAATGTTCGGAGAACCCGACGCTTTTGATGACGAGGACGAGCAAATTCAGAAGCATACCTGTATGAGCCGGAATATACTGCATTGGAGTTGAGATTAATTTGAAAAGGTCCGAACGAGAGCGTGCGTCTGTATGAGGCAGCCACTGGAACTGTAGCAGAAAGCCGGAACAGAATAACAGGGGATTGGTGTCGTGTCAGTGCCGAAATTGCAAGGCATTGGAGACAGAAGAATGTTTTTGCTGCCAAGTTGGGACTTAGTTTCCTCACAGATGCAAGAGATGGAGATTGCATCGTTCCATATAGGTAGTCTAGATGCTGGCACAGCACACCCCTAGATGTGTAGCCTACATAACGGAGCACCAGGACTTGTATCTCAATCGTGGAGTGCTAGAATCATTCTTCTCAGTCGAGAAAAAATACCTGGACCTGCTGGACCCAATGGCCAGTTGTCAATGCGGTGTTATCAAAACATTTTGTGAGTTGTTCCCTAGTTGAAGAACGAAGCTGCCGCGTCAGTTTATGTAAACAGTGTAACTGTAAGCAATGAAGGCACACCAGCCATAGCACGTAAAGCACAGCAAAGGTTTTAGGTAACGTTAGCTAAATCATCATCAGTAAACACTGCTACAGTGACAGCAGCAGAATGCCTGTGTAAGCTTGTAGGACAAACGTGATCTTCGGAGACTGTTGATATCACAGTGGCTGTGGCACACCAGGGATTGGGAAGGTGAATGGCACTGCAGATGTTTTCAGACTTTTCTTTGCGGCTATTCTGATTGACTTTATGAAGTCGTCAGGGCTGAAATGATCACTGCAGATCACCCTGTTACGTAGCGTCTGATGTGTTTACTATCTCCTGCAGATAGGACCTAGTTTTGTTCTTTCCGGGTCTTTTTCAGGAAAAGAATGATAACTTTTCTGTATGGGCTATATTGTCGCAATTGTACACATTTATTTACCATGTTGCCACGTTGTTGGTTTATAATCCACTATACATTAAAAAAACGCAGTAGGTCTAATGTAGAGTATTGCAGTTCTAGCTGGCGTCTCACTGTTGAAGTGGGTTATCTGATCACAGCTGTCGAGAACAAGGTAAAATTCCGCTGACTAGGAGAAACTAGTTCACCTTATTACAAAAATCCATGAAAGGCCAGGTCAGTTTTATTTGAAACAGTATTCTATCACCACAAACCTTCACATCCACATCCTGGCATAATAATTGATGTGATTTGATTGCTTATTGAATTTGTTAAGACTGCTTTTTCGGGTTATGCTAGTAAAAGTGGATCACTTGCGCTAGCCTAGCAACATCGACCTGCGGTTTTACAAGGACTGCATGGAATTTCAAAAAAACGATCTGGACACACTTCTAACACTCTGGCTGACTCGGAAATGAGGTCCTGTGTCTAAAAAGCCGGAGTGTTGCTTTAATACTTGAAAGTGAAAGCCCACATGGGATACTGCCATTGTCATTGCAACATAGCATTCCACAGAACACAGTGCTTACTGTGCGCAACAAAATTGCATTTATTTATGCCTCACTTGTGCAAGGGGAAAGCCCCAAACGGCGCCTCAAGGGAGCAGTGTGAAGGGACGGTACCATGCTCAGAGTACCTCAGTCATGGAGGAGGATGGGGGAGAGCACTGTGCAATTACTACCCCCACACATCTGGCGGGTCAGGAGTTGAAGAGGCAAAGGTCATGAGCGTGATGGATAAAGTTTATTGTCTGTTGATTTTTGGCAATTTTTGAGAATTTTTGAGAGAGAAAGAACAGCATTGAACCTGTAGAAGTGTTGACCAGTTTGATTGTACTGTATATGAAATGAAGAATGTGCGGTGTATTTTTCATTCCATGCACATAAACAGCAGCCATAATGTTACAAGGCACATATTTGGAAGATTCGATTCCTCTTGTGATTAATGTATTACTGAAAGTGGAAATTTCCTTTTCAATAGCGAGAGAGAGAGAGGGAGAGAGAGAGAGAGAGAGAGAGAGAGAGAGAGAGAGAGAGAGAGAGAGAGAGAGAGAGAGAGAGAAAGAAAGAGAAAGGGAGCAAGAGCGAGTCATGAATATCATTCCTCTCAGTACAGTTCATCTCTCCATTGAGACCAGAAGGGGCCATTGAGTTAAGTACATGGAGGAGTTATAATTGCCCACTGTGTAAAAAAAAATTGTGCACAATCTGGACATCCGTCTTTGTCTCCCTTTCAGTGTGTTCGGGTGCCCTCCTAGCAGGACCGCTAACAGCTTTTGCTGGGTCCAGGACAAAGCCTTCTGAAAGGGCCCTCCATCCAATACATACAATGTAATGCAAACCTATCTACTTGGGCCCAGGACAAAATACCCCTTTATCCCCCCTTGTCGGCTTCCCTGCTTCCTAGCTTGGCAGGGATAAAAGAACCATATAATTATAATTAGACACTTCTTCTGAGAGGCTCTTTTTGTGTGTCTGTGCCTCTGTGATGGCAGAACGAGAGACAGTGTGACCGTGTCAAAAGCGGCACTTCTTGATGAACCGAGGATCCAATCCAGCTAACGTCCGTCCACTGGAGGGGTCAGGAGCGAAGGGCATGGTTGGGGCCCCGCCACGCTGATTGCAGTGGCGAGATGGGTCCGGGCAATTTCAGGGTTTATCCTCTCCCTTTGATCCAGGGCCCATGCCTCGGATCATTTGATCCTCTCCTATTAGGGAGCAGCACCCCCAAGTCACACTGCTTAATGATCATCCCTCTTCAGCTTCCATGTCACAGAAATAGTTACTACTGTACAACAGTGATGGTGTAGTAGACTGCTCAACAATCACCCATGCAAACAATGCAGTTCTACAAAGGCAAAGTGCAGTAACTACTCCAACATTGAAGCTGAGAAAAAAGGCCGTCAAAGTATTGCTGTAAGGTTGGATATTGTAGTTACTGCAAATTTGACAGAGTAAAATATCTAACATTGAGAACATTTCGGCCATAAGGCTAAGATAAAGGAGGTGAAGGCCTAAACTCAAATAAATTCAGTCTGAACTCAATTTTGACCAAATTTGTAGTTACTACACTTTGCCTTCATGTGGCCAAATGGGAGTCTGCATGCATAACCCTAAAAGTCCTTTGAAGAATCTAAAAGTTCTGGGAATAACCACAAGGTTCATTAAATAACTTTAAAGGGTTCCTCCATGAAAGGGTTCCTCAAAGAACCTCTGGACTGCTGGGATCTTTGGGATTCTTCCAAGAACAACTTTGTCACATAGATAAACTCTGTGAAGAGCCATTGTTGCTATTTGCACCGAGGTGTAAATAGCCCTTGTTGCTATTTGCAATGTGCAGGTGTGAATATTCATTGTTGCTATTTGCAATGTGAGGGTGTAAATAGCCATTGTTGCTATTTGCACCCGGGTGTGAATAGCCAATGTTGCTATTTGCACTTGGGTGTGAATAGTCATTGTTGCTATTTGCAATGTGCGGGTGTAAATAGCCATTGTTGCTATTTGCACCGGGGTGTGAATAGCCATTGTTGCTATTTGTACCGGGGTGTGAAAGTGAATAGCCACTGTTTGTATTTGCACCCAAGGGTGAATGGTCATTCTAGCTATTTACAATGTGCTGGTGTAAATAGTCATTGTTGCTATTTGCACTGGGGTGTGAATAGCCATTGTTGCTGTTTGCACTGGGATGTGAATAGCCATTGTTGCTATTTGCACCTGGGTGTGAATAGCCAATGTTGCTATTTGCAATGAACAGGTGTAAATACCCATGTTGCTATTTGCTCCGGGGTGTGAAATAGATAACTCTAAAAAAATCTTTAAGGTTCCTTAGAGAACTGTAGGCCCTTAATGCAAGCCGTATAACCAGTGGCACGCTATAATAGTCATTGGAAAGTGAACTACCACAGCACTACACTACTTTGACACAACACAGGGCCTTAAGTAGTGCACTATGACTTGGTCATTGCCATTCTGGTAACAGCACATGTATAACACCACATCTTAATGAGTTACGGTTCAGTGGTTTCTCCACAGTGGCAAGCTGAAAGTTATTTAAGGAACTTTCAATTTCCGCAGTACAGGTTCTATCTGCATTCACTTCATGTGGGGGCCCTCATGTTGCATGCACATAATCACAATATGGCACCATGCACGGATGGCATAGTTCTGACTCTGCACACATTTTTTGTCTGTTTATTGTTGTTTATTTGTACCAGAGGTGTTGTCACAGATGGCTCCTCCCTCTGTCCCTGCTGCTGTTGATGAGTGTTTGAACAACAAACAGATGGAGGCTTTTGGGGGGAGATTGACAACTGGCTAGACTGTACTGGAGAGCGGAGCAATACCAAAGGGATGGTTAGAAGGCTTGGTCCACAAACAGGGAATTTGGTGCCATGTAAGAACAACACAGTACCATATTTGCAATAATCTGCATTTGAAAAAGTCATCCAAACAAAACAACAAGTTGCTCTATCATTCCTCATTCAAATGATAGCATGGTACAGATGGCTCAGCAAATTGCAATGATGTGTCTCCTTCCACAGGCAAATATTGGTAGCCATTCACCTGAATTTGATTTTCATTGCACTGTATTGGGCTACAAGAACTCTTGTAATCTATTTATTGTCTAGTACCCTCATGCCATTATAAGTGTATGTGCAGTACATTAGTGTGCTTAGCAGGTACTTCAAATCCTCCCTGCTTACGTAGGTACATCATGGCAAGGCACTTACAGTCCCCTATTACCGAGTATCTGAATAAGGATGAGCAAGGCCCACACCACAGAGTTACTAGTGGTGCAGTGGTAACCTTTTGTGAACAGAGTATGTGAAGGTGTACATCAGCGGTTCCCAAACTTTCCCCCCTGCGCACCCCCTTGTACATTTCAGTGTGGTTCGCGCACCCCCTAAGCGAATATTTTGATGTGCTGATGACCACGCAAGTATGATTCACTGTGCATTCACAGCACATTATGCACAGTTGTTTTGGGGAAACCTCTTTTCCAATAAAAACTCATATATCCACCATTGCTCTATTTAGCTCGCGCACCCCCTTATGGCAGGCCGCGCACCCCCAGGGGTGCACGCACCACAGTTTGGTGTACATGATCAAGATGAAGATGGGACCTGGAGCTCCAGGAAGGAAAGAGGATTATTTCAGATTTTGTGGAATTTCTGGCATGAAATACAGACCTAGCTCTACAGCAAAATTCTTTGATACTTCCTGTGAAAACAAAATAAACAAAAGGAAACCTAATGTATGCAATAATAAATATGAAATAATAAAGTAAATATATTTAAAAGGGGAAGTCACTTGGGCTCCAACCTTCTTGGTGTTTCCAGTCCAGGATGGTAGACAATGGAAAGCAAACTGGTCCACTTCAGAAAGACGAGGCCAGGGATGATTGGAGCACTGGAGCAAGACGCGCACTGCGTCGAAACGTCAGTCTTTATGTTTGCACCACAATAAAATAACTGAAAAGTATGTGTTCCAGTGCTCCAGTCATCCCTGGCCTAGTCTTTCTGAAGTGGACCAGTTTGCTTCCCATAATATATTTGAAGTTCATCACCTTCTGTTTGCCTTGGTCTTTCCGCAAAAGAGGAAAAAATGGCCACTGCAACAGTCCATGACAAGGACAGGAGATTG
This sequence comes from Engraulis encrasicolus, assembly GCF_034702125.1. Classification (NCBI taxonomy): domain Eukaryota; kingdom Metazoa; phylum Chordata; class Actinopteri; order Clupeiformes; family Engraulidae; genus Engraulis; species Engraulis encrasicolus. The sequence continues at coordinate 27,482,643 of NC_085864.1, read as the reverse complement.
GTTCATGATAAAGCATACGAAGACAACAAAAATAGCAACATCATTACATGTGAGGACACGTTCATATACTCTATGATGAAGTGACCATCTCTATTTTGGTAGGTGTGGCCTATATGTTACTGTAACGAGTGTCTTTGGTTTGACCATCAGAGCCCATTTTATTTGGTACCCCAGTGTTTGATATTTCATATTTTATAGGATCCACATTAGCTGATAGACATATCAGCTACTCTTAGGCCTGTGTTCAAGTCGCAGTGGGATACCTCTACTCCCATTCTCTTGTATCTCACTTTATGTCCTCCCACAGAGGGACAAAATAGCTCCTTTATCCCATTCTCATTTCAATTTCATTATGTTTTTTTTGTTTTCCTCCAAAGAAAAATATATCAGCTTTACACAATTCAGATGCATTCATTTATTACACTGGCCAGATTCTGATTATGAGAGTGATGGTAATATAATAAATCTGAAAAGGGATTAGATCGGTCGAACATCAGTTATAGCAGTTATCGAATTCAGCAACTTTGGACTAGTGTCCTTGAGCAATATAGGCCTACACTGCTCTTCAAATCTTGATGTACAGTAGTGGTGTCAACAATGACCGATTCTGCGATCCAATCCAATGCGGGGCATGAACGATCCAGAATCGATCCAGCAATTTCCAGAATCGATCCAGCATTTTTTTTTTTAAGTTTCAATTACTTCCATGTATATTTCGGGAGCAAATGAATGTTAAATTAAATAGAATCAAATTCAAAACATTGCAAGACTGATACACACTGATACAGAAAACAGCCAATAAATTGTTGCTCAGTATCTGACTACTTGTATTGCCTCATCATCACTGATTAAACATTTGCTTTGCTATCAGTAGAAATGTAATGCATTGCAATGCATTGTAGAAATGAATCGGATCGGATCGCATAGAATCGAATCAAATCGAATTGCTACCACCCGAATCGTGATCGAATCGGATTGTGAGGGCAGTGCCAATCCACACCACTAATGTACAGGTTGGCTACTTGCATGGCAGCTCTGTCATCCTGTCGGCCTACATGTAATGAAGGCATGCGTGCATGAGGAGACACAAGATCATATGCTGTGAGCAAGGGCGCCGGAAGGAGTTTAAAAGTGGTGGTGCATTTTTTTTCTTCATTCTTTATTTCTTAATTATGTTTCCGCTCCTGCACTCTACTCATTTGTCTGCAGTAAAAGTTGAGAAAGCCTCGTTCAGGGAGCCCAAAATGCACCACTGCTTTCCGGAACCCATGGCTGGGAGCTGCTTAGCATCCTCTGCTAGATCAAGGAATAATATGCTTCTGATAACCTGTGTGAATGCAGCTGGTGACTTATCAATGGAGAGCTAGGTGCCATTTTGATGCTGCTGTCATCTATAGTAATTTTCAAAATTGCATGAGGCTCAGCACAACAGCTAGTTGGGCTGGACTGGCCAACTGGCATAGCGACTATTTCCCGGTGGGCCTGTACCCTTGTGGGCCCCTATTGTCAGAAATGTAAAAAAATTATATATATATATATATTTTAACATTTCTGAAAATAGGGGTCCACAAGTGTCCGGGGCCCATCGGTGAGTCAGTTCTGCTCCACAAATTAAGCAAAAAGTGGTCCAGGTCCTACTTTTCCCCCAGTCCAGCCCGGCAAAATCTAGATGGGCTATTTCCCACCAGGGTTGTTTTCTGACATACACTGATGAGCTGGTGCGTGTGATGCTGCATCAACAGCAGTAGGCTATATTGGCTACGATGATCTATCATGCGTATATATATCAACATCAAAAACCTTTGATAGACACCCTACCATGACACATACCAGTGGCATGTTTTTCTTACCTGGTTGAGTATGGTCTGTCTCTTGTGCTGTGTTGATATTAGCCTATGAGCAGGTCAGGGTTACAGCAATTTCAGACACACCCTCTGGGGCTGTTCAACATCTTGGCTGTATTAGGCATGTTGCAAAAAGGTCAAATCACGGTGGGGGTAACTGCTCTCTGTGAAGTCAAAGCGCGAGTTTCACCTCCAGTCCTACTGATACCTGCAGTACCGGTAATTAACTTTCCCTTCCTCTGACTTAAAGAAAACAGCCGTGACCTGGTTTCCATGGTAAATGCCCACCCTGCTGGAAGTTAATTAACTTCACACAAATCCACTGTGGTTTCACTGGTTTTGACACGCACAAACATACAGTACACACAGGCTGGCACAAATACAAAAGAAAGATGGCTTTTCTTCCCCCCTCTCTCTCTCACTCACTCACTTACTCACTTACACACATAGACAGAAAGACGCACAGACACACACACGTGTGCGCACACACACATCTACACAGACACACACACTCAGTCAGAGGCACATGCATATACAGAGACACGCATACACACACACACACGCGTGCATGCATGCATGCACGCACACACACGCACGCACGCACGCACACACACACAGACAGACAGACAGACAGACAGACAGACAGACAGACAGACAGACAGACAGACAGACAGACAGACAGACAGACAGACAGACAGACAGACAGACACACACACACACATACACACACACACACACAGTTATTAGGAACCAATCTGTTGTTTAAAGTGAGGGCTGAAGTCACCAACTTGCTTGTCAGGGGTCAGATGAAAGTTGAGGTATACAAATCCCCATTAGGGGCAGAATGGAGAGGGTGAGAAGCCCAGGCAGCCGGTGAAGCTTCATTCGTCTTTGTACTGTCCGTGCTGCTCAAAAGGAGTGCCATGCTTTCATTAAGGTGCCTTCCAAATCCCCGGAAGATAAGCAAAAACTCAGATGATCAAAGACACAGTGAATCCCCTCAGCTTACACCTGGCGGAATGAAGTGGAGAAGAGGCCTTCATAAGGAATGGGTAGGCAGGGAGTCAAACCATCAGTCAGGAATGGGCAATGTTGGTGACACTTAACTTCATGTGTGAGTTCATTCATAGCATTAACTGGACAGAAAGCATAAGATGTTTCATAAGACATGATAAAACTTTCCTTCCATACCTTTCATAAATGTCGAATGAATTTCAGAATGGCTTGGAAAAAATGGCAATGCTTCTTTGCAAATCCAACATTTACTTTGACAAGTTCTTGTCTGTCTGTTCCTACTTTCTTGAAAGGTTGGCTAATGTTGAGTAATGTCTTGAAATTGATCCCTAGCTCGTAATTATGACACTGTCAGTGTAAATTTGTCACAAAGTTTGCCTTCCGGGGGGCCCCACAGCAACTCGTAGTCTGGGGGAGACCATCTTAATCCATCCCTGGTAGCAAACACTTCATTTCAATTCAACTGAGCTACCAGTGACATGTTGCCTGGTTAACACCAGACCTAATCACAAGTGAGATTAGGTCTGGGGAGTTGCCTATTGTAAATTCGTATGGGGCCGGAATACTTGGCCATTATGACACACTGCCCTGCTCTCTGATTGGGCAGAGAAACTGTTAAGGTCGGAATGCTTGGCCATTATGACACAGATCCCATGATCTTGTACGTTATGAGTCATCCTCGCCATACTGTCTTTCAGATCGAAACGATTGTGTAGAACTAAAGGCTGTATGGGAGTTCCCAGGCTAAGTGACATGTGGAGTTAAATTGAAAATCCTGCTCCTAGCCCTGTAAGGGTCCAACAAAACATGACATGCTCCAGCTTATCAGCTTTAAGGTGGGGAAAGATTCGGAAATAACCATGGGTCAGAGTCAGACTCAGATCCTTGGTGTAATGGTACAGCGTCTTAGCCCAGTGAGCCACAGCACCCCTGCCCTAACATACTGTATCTTGATCAGTTTGATAACCGCTCATAGTACCCACTCAGATCTTCATTTTTGAGTCAAACACTTTTGAGTTGAATTCAAAGGCTTGTTCAGATAGATCAAATCTTGCCCACAGCCCAGGTTACTGTGTGTCATATTTATAGTAAATCCAATGATAAGTTCTGGAGTGTTGGAATAGACTGAAGAAGTTAAAATCCACCTTGGAGAGTGAACTCAACCGTGGTCTTCTGCACTGTGCAAAGCCCTCCACCCATCCCTGCAGGTGAGGAGACATTAAACATTCACTATATGTTTACATGATGTTTTAAATTCTGAATTAATTTTTCAGAATTAAATAGTTCCGTAGAGTTTACTCTGATCTTTCCTTTGATTCCGAATTAAGAGGTGTTTAACTTGATGTTTTCAAAGCAGAATTAAGATTCATTCTGAATGAAATGGAGTTAATTCCGAATTAAATGTCACATGTACACGTAGCCATTGTCATCTTGCAGTACTGTGTCATCTTCAGCATGCCTGTAAGCACACAGACTTTCACAAGATCACAACTCTTTCCAGACGTCAACCTCAAGACTTAGGGTGCTAATTAGCTGCTGTACATGTTACTCCCCGTTCACTCCAGAAATATAGCGACAAGTCACTGACAAGTCGACGTCGTCAGTCTTTATTTTTAGCCTGATCAATTATTAGACGTTATTTGTTTGTTTGCTTGGTTGCTATAGCCATAACTGTATCCGCAACAACTTCCTGAGTGTGGTTGAGATAAACATAGCAAGACATGTTTTCTCTTCCTGTTTAACAGTCTCTTACCGTTTGACAGCTTATGACTGCAAAACGTATAGAAAATTTAAGAAAAATAGCCTACTGAAACAGAAACTTTTTTATACTGCAATTTTCTGGTGTTAAGAATGTGTTTTTTTTAAGGCAGCTAGAGTCACAAATGCTTTTCCTTTTCTGTCCTGACACCTTTTAAGTCGAAGCAATTAGTAGCAACATGCTGTGGAACTTTCCGTTAAGAGGGTGAGGAAACGGGTCTGTGTTCCATTTCAGGTGGCAATGGAGTAGAGAAACAGAAAAAAAAACCCAAGCTGAGATACCACATTTCCCTTCCTATCTCTTCTTCTTGCTTTATCTGCTTTCCCTGCGAGGAGACTTGAGACTTGTGGTGCGGGCATGACAGCCTTGTTGATAAACACCGGGCAGGAACAGGAACAGCAGTCCAGGAAACAGGGCCATGACAACTGCGAAGATGTGCTGCTAATGACAGCCATATGCTTCCCAGAGATAGATTAATGGATCAGGGAGAGCGAAGCCATTATTCAGTAGGCCGGAGTGCTAACAATCAAAAACACGCGCAGATGGAGGGAGGGAGCGTGTTGGCTTTTGTGGAGTAGAGACACTCGCTGTGCCATGGGCTGGGGCTGAGAGACGGGCCCCAAAAATAAAATGTGTACAGTAATGTGGAAGGGAAAGCGAAAACAAGTAAACACGATGACACAAATGGCTCCAACACAAACACTGACTCACGCGCCCAGCTGCCACATGGCTGTCAGCCTCATAGAGACTCAGCAGTCGGAAGACATTAATCAGAGGTGGTCACGGCATTCAGGTCAAAACAGGACCTTGCTTACTGTACTGTAAAAAAGTCCAAAGTGGATATCACAACTTCAGATAGTAAACCAGCTTGTCCTAATGAGAACACAAATGATTAGGAAGGTAGATTATTTAATTGGTCAAATCAACTGTGGGCATTGCTGGCTTTTAGCTTTTTGCATGGACAAAAAAAACAAAATGCATAAAGTATTAGCCTTTTGCTTGCATGAAGATATGACAACACCATTATTTAGGCCTACATATAGTCAATAGAAAATTCTCCATCCTTTGAAAAACCCTGCAAGTATGAAAAGTATTGTATTATACTACACACATAGCAATATGTTGTCTGTACAGATCTTGCACAGACAGCAGTTTGTTTCAAGTTTCTGACAACCTTTCATAAACTAGTGCTGTCTATCAGTACTGATATTCTTTCTACTTGGTCTTCTTCGCCACAGAGATCACTAAATTTCATCTCCGTCTCGTCTCCTCGCTCTTCTCACAATATTCTCTTGCTAACCTCTTTGTTGCTTCCCCCCATTATTATTCCCTGTCTCTGCCCAGGGCTGGAGTGGAAGAGAAATAGGGCCCGGGCACTTTTGGGTTAAAGGGGCCCCTCATAAACTGACTCACCAGTGGGCCCCGTACCCTTGTGGGCCCCTATTTTCAGAAATGTAAAAAAAGATTAAAAAAAAATAAAAAAATGATTTTACATTTCTGAAAATACGGGTCCATGAGGGTCCCACCAGGAAATGCCCGCTATGCCAGATGGCCAGTCCAGTCCAGCCCTGCCCCTGCTCCTTCCCCTCCAGTTTCTGGGCTTCCTGCAAAATGTTTCCACTTTGGTGACAATGCTGTCCCTGGGCTGGCCTCCAAGTGGTGGGTGATGGCTGTGAGCCTAATTCTCACTGACACCACATTAATCATTTGCCTGATCGAGATTCCTTAAGGTGACTGAGAAGCGATTTACAGAAGAGAAGAAGAGAAAGAGGGAGGTAGGGAGGGAGGCAGGGAGCTTTTTATTCCTTTGGTCTCATGTTTTTTGTGTGCAGGGAGTGTAAACAGTATTTTAAATGTCGTGGATATTCATCACAGCCAATGGCTTTTTTGTATCATCAAACAAGCACAAAAAATATGAATATGCAACACTGCTTTGACAAATAGAATGGTTAAGGTTTAACGGCATTCATGATGTAGATGACATTTAAACAGAGGTGTCAAAAGTAAAAGTAAAAGTACTTTTGTGGTGTAATTACAACACTAGCACATAATATTACATGGCTGTTACACCATTTACTCCATTGTACCTAATGAGATAGATTGACTGTGCTGTTACTGAAAAACACTGAAAACCTAACAAGGACCAACCAAACAGTGCAGAGTCAGCTGATCGTTTTACAAGTACACAGGTCTACTGGTTACGTTACTTGTTTTGGTCTTTTTTACGTTTACATTCACTTTTGACACCTCTGCATTTAAACATGAGATTTTAAAAATTACACAAAATTAAACGTTATACGTCTATTATATGATAGTTTGCTTTTGGCCATAAAAGATTATGATAGACTTTTTTTGCACCTTTTCTCCATCATACAGTATATTCCAAAGTAGCCAGGCTACGCCCTCCTAGTGATGCAACACCTTTGGCGTTGCTTCTAGTCAGGCCATGAGCAATACACATATAGTTTCTGAGCTCCAGAAAAAATGGGAACCCCATCCACTTTGTCATGAACCAATCAATTTTAAGCATCTCCAACGGCCCTCTGTGTTCAAGGCAGTGACATTCTATGACGTTCAGTGACATTCTATTGAGACTACGAAAATGTTTGGTTTAAACTTCGGCAAAGCCTTTTCTTACCTCGACTAGTAGCAAACCAAGTGTTAATTGTTATGCAGGAGGTCAGAACAAATCTCGAAAGGATATTTGCAAGTCGATGATAATCAGGTTAATTCCAAAGTGCAGTAACGTTACTGGTAATCAACAACTCTTAGTCCAAGGTCCATCCCATGACGAACATTCTGCTATGTTCTGTTGTAAGATTGGATTAACTCTGTCAGAAATTGATGACGAGCAGAAAGTCATACTGTATGGTCCTCTCTATCTGCAGGAATAATAGAATCCATTGGAGACGGTTTACAGCTTTTATCTGAATGCAAGAACACCTGGTGAGCACAATGGGGACTTATGGTAAGTAAAATATGCGGCGCTTACACAGCCTGTAAACAGGCCGGTACATTCCAATCACAGCACAGCACAGCAGGGCTTCTAAGATGAATCTGTCAATCCTCATTTGTAAGCCACATCGGATAAAATAATGTATGAAAAGCAGAAGTAGATAGTCAATTCACTTAGAATGTCAGGAGGATGTCAGTCAAACAATACAACACGACAATACCAGCCTTCATATAAATAGACTACAATGTCTGTAATCATAATATGTATGTGAGGATAATAGCAGAGGTGAATTTATATCGACAGACTGGTATACTGTACCAAGAGAATTCAGCAACCTAGGACAAGTACCATACAGGCCAGCTATTACTGCTGACAGGGACTATTCCCTTGGGTCTTATTTCCTTCCAATAGACTGTTAATGGCTGTTTGTGTGATTGAGCAGACTGTATTGTGTACATTTGGGCAATAATCTGGTCATGCTCTCTCTCTCTCTCTCCCTCTCTCTCTCCCTCGCTGCTGCGGCTGCTGTTCATCTATTTTGAAACGGGAAAGGATGAATGTGGCGCCATAATTCATTTTTTGAGTTATGTACCTGCAGCTCATTGAATTAGAACAACATTTCAATAATATTTTGGGATCTTATTTTATTTTGGGCACAGTTCATTTGTAAGATACATCGTTTTGGGTATGATGGAAGAATTCTTGATGGAAGAATTATTTGATCCTCATTAGATTTGCAAGTCTTTGCAAGTCAGAGTAGAGTTAAAGTGAAGCTGTGGTTGGCCTGGCTACAATGTTGTGCCTTTGGTTGGCTGGCAGCTGTAAAGAGATATGAGGAGACTGCAGGGCTACTGAAAAGGCACTGGAGAGCAACTTGGGCATCTGCCACTCATTCCAGTGATTAACGACAGTGTACATTATGTTATTTACATGTAGCTGCACTTGCTTTAAGGATAGGATAGGATTCCACTTGCACTTGCTTTAACGTATAGGTCTACATATAATATATGTGATTTAGCTGCACTTGCAGTGGAATTAGTTAAAGCAGACTCTGTTTTTTCCTTCTTGTGATTTCCGGCAAGAGACCTTGTTTTTTGACCAAATTTCACAGAAATGTGAGAAATTTTACAAACTTTTTACTATGATTGTAATATAATATAATATAATATAATATAATATAATATAATATAATATAATATAATATAATATAATATAATATAATATAATATAATCAGGGCTCTAAATGAACTTTTTGTTCACAACTACAAGCCATTATATTGGAGTGGATTGGAACCCAGTTTAAAATAGGGACTCTGCACCTAGGATTGGTATTACATGTATGCAAGGGACATATTCTCCACACTCAAATTCTAGATAAAACCAAATAACTTTCAGGGTACGAAAAAGTCAAAAGTCCATAAGACCCCTGCCGTTTGTAACCATTAAAAAAAACAAAACAAAAAAAACAAGACCAAACAGAGAGATGGGCATTAGACAGTCTTTCGACATGATTTGATTACTTAATTGATCTTTCAGTCATTGAAAACCATCCTTACAGCACACTTCTGAACAAGACTTTTATTCATTTTTTACTTTGGAAATTCATCAGCATTGCTTTGCTACAGAAGAGCATCAGACAAACATCACCAGGGCCGGATTAATGCACAGGCTAGATACGGCTGCAGCCTAGGGCCCCCCCACCTACCAGGGGGCCCCTGATTGGTCAAAAGTGAAAACCTGCAAAATTTTGATAAAATACATTACTGAAAAGGTCATCTGTCGTTCTGAGCAGAGGTAGACATGTTATCCTTAATCCTTAGCTCGAAATTACTACACTGTCTATATAAATTTGTCGAGAAATTTGCTTTCCAGGGGGCCCCACAGCAACCTGTAGCCTAGGGGCCCCAGGCCATCTTAATCCGGCCCTGAGCATCACAGTTATGACAACAACATTTTCATCATCATGGCAATTAATTAAATGCTACAAAACATTGTGTTGTTTTGGGGAGGTTTTACATAATGTGTACATTCAATGGTTGGTGCTTATTGCTTACGCATACAGTAGGCTTATTGTCGATTTGGAAGATTAAAGATAATGGAATCTGATTTGTCTGTTCAGATGTGATTATTAATATCCTTTATTACAATGAGATGCCCGTTAGTATCATCGTCAGTCAATCTAACCCGTGGGCAAACTCACATGCGGCCACATGCCACATGCGGCCCGCTCAGCCATTTCATGCGGCCCTCAGAGCCTTTCCAAGAAAAAAAATGCAGATTCATATGGTCACTCATTCTTAAATTGGCTACCTAAAACAAGGGTCTTGGAAAACTAAGATTACTTAAGTCTACATCTAGATACAATTAGCAGGAATGGCATAACACTGATTCTTGAGAAAGTGGCTAAAACATGTCTCAGCAAGAAACTGCCAATTCTGTTGAAAATAAACTACATTTTCATGAACAAAATGAATCCAGGTAAAGACCCAGGGGTCTGTTACACAAATGTACAGTCGTTTGAAATATTTAAGTGTAATTTTATTACTTTTCATGGCTATAAACCTGCCCACACCCTGTAAAAACAGCTGTCCCAAGGACAGACATCATCATTTCAATTGACTTAAAAAGTATAAATCAGTGATATTATTGAATAATATCACCATGATGTGAAAGTCCATATTGAAGTGGTTCTGCAGATATGCACATAGTGCGTGTAAAGCAATATTTACTACTATTTTCTGATTGCTCAAAGTGTGTTCAGCATATTAGTCACCACCGTCAGATTTTTTAAAAAATACAATAAAACCAGGTATGGACAAGGTCATTGTCATTACTTAGGACCCCTTTTCAAACCTTTAGCTCAACTGAATACTTCACCATCACTGAAGCTCCTGTAAGTTTACTATTTTCTGCTCAATTTGTTAATTTGTTTGGACACTGGTACTGTTCCAACCATAAACTGTCAACACCGTTGGGGGTTTTAATAGTATTATGTTTCATTAATGTTAATTATATATACTTTTTCAGAAGCGGCATGAAGCCCCTAAGAAACAGAGCGAAAACGAAGTGGCTAATGTGAGCAAAAAATGCATAATATGTAAAAGAGTGTTTTTTTGTCTCACACCGTCAGATGTCACCACCGTCAGATTTTGTTCCGCTCATCATCTTGTTCCATATTTTACTAAAATGTGCAGGTTAATGAAACATTACCAGACATGTTAGTAATAATTGTGACCCAAACTTATACTCTAGCCTCCAGTGACGTGCATTTGGAGGGTTTTTTGTCACAAAACCTGACGGTGGTGACATCTGATGTAGTTCACAAAAAAGCATGTGTTTTGTCATGTTTTTGACACGTTTTAAGAATATGCTTCCAATAAGTATCTACAATTATGTTGAATTGTAAAAGTAATTCACTTAAATACAGTAAACATTTTTTTTTTCTTCTAATTCTGTCTGACGCGGTTGACAAAACCAAGAACGAGCCCATTTTATGAAAAATGTAAAACATGGGGAGCTTGGCCAATACATTCACTGCACAGCCAAGACCTTCATCTAAAATAATACAGCTCTATATTTTGGATTTGAACAACTTAAAACCTGTTCATGCCACATTTTCAATAATCTAGGCCTACTTCCTAGAGTATCTAACAAATGAAGAAAAAACACACGCACAAACATACTGTGCACACACAAAAATAAAGTGTTTATGCTAGATGTCATTGACCTGAGAGGGCTATTTATTTTGCTAAATGTAGATAATAATTAGGTCACTTTCACCACCCTCAGATTACTGTCACCACCGTCAGTTCTTAAGTCACCACCGTAAGAAGGAGTTTTGGACATTTTAAATGAATGTGCTTACAAAATTTTCCTTTGGAGTTGTTGAATTATCAAAGTAATAGCAAATTTAAGCCTACACGAATATTTGTGAAATTACAAAAAATTGTTTGGTCTATTTAGGCATTAAGTAAGAATTGTCTGACAGCACATATTTTTTACATTAGAACACATGAAACAGTATTAAAATAGAATGAAAGTGAATTTTCAACATTTAAAGGCGTATGTGTGAACCAAAAAACACACATAATCACTTAAAAACTCCAGATACATATGCAACCAAATCAATACACTTTTTATTGCTTTTAATTGTGTCTGACGGTGTTGACAAAAACAAGGTATGATCGGAGAAAAACCTGATTTCTGAAAAAAAAATCAAAATGGGGAGATTGGCCTTGTGCATTTCTGAAAAGCCAAGACCTTTGTCTACGAGGATATACCATATTATTTTGTAATTCACTTCGTTTTTTTCTTTCAAGATTACAACCTGTTTTAGCCACTTTCTCAAGAATCAGTGATAAGTGACATTGGTGTAATTATGTTGGCGTACACCATTTCTTATTATTGCCACCGGCAAGTTGCCTACGACATCCGGCCCTTTGGTCAAATTTCTAAACCCAATGCGGCCCTTTGGGCCAAAATAATTGCCCACTCCAACCCATTTATTTTTTTGGTCTTATCTTCATACTGATGGACTTCAGGGAATAATCATAACCTTTCCATGTGCTCCACTCCACACCAATATTAGAAATGGTGTTGTCAGCTCCCCACCTATATACTCCATTGGGGTTGGTGGCATGGCAATTACTGTACCAGAAAGCACCAAGATACTTTTTGGCACAATTTAAGGATTCAGATGGGTCCTGGTCTCTGTCGAAGGTGCTGAACTTTATGTTGTTATGTCTAGATATTAAGGCATCCCCTGTGAAGACACAAGAGCGAGAGTGAAGGACACACACACACACAAACACACACGTTGTATGTACTTTATTTGATTCCACATTATAAGTTAATGATGAACAATCCAACAACTATATTGACAAACAAAAACATCTTGTTATGGGAATGCATCATTAAGAACGCAGGAAACATCTTTTACAGATGAACGTGCTCCTTATAACTACTGATATTGAGCAGTATTAGCTAGTTGTCTGGCCCCTGTTTTACCACTGATGTTAAGTCCACTGACCACCAGCATATGCACACATGCACACACGCACACACACACACACACACACACACACACACACACACACACACACACACACACACACACACACACGCACTCTCTCTCTCTCTCTCTCTCTCTCTCTCTCTCTCTCTCTCTCTCTCTCACACACACACACACACACACACACACACACACACACACACACACACACACACGTTACAAAGACAGACAAAAACACACACCTGCTCCGCCATCGATGAAGCCGCCAACATGCAGTGTATATCCGAGACTCTCAGGGTCCACAGAGAAGGAGGAGTATTGGGCGTACGCCTCGTTACCATCCCAGTCCTCCATGTCCACCCTCAACTCGTTCTTCTTCCTCATGGTCAACAGCACAATGTTGTCCAAACCTGCGGAGTGCATTCATTTCACATTTAGAAAAGATCATAAAAATGGCACACAGGGGGGGGGGGGGGGGGGTATAACATACATTTTTAAAAAAAATGTCAAATTAATGACTGTTACAATGTGAGTGAGCCATGATAGTGGTACAACACCACCCTGTGGTCAGGAGTTGGTTACCTTTTGACCTTTTAGTTGACCTTGACATTCACACAATTTCCTCCCAAAACAAAACGAGACCATAATGTGCTCCACTTACAGTTGCGTAATGTTGCTAAGCATGTTAGCATTAATAGGTGGACCAACCAGACTAAAGATACGTTCACACACATCGCTGCTATTTACTAGCCTACTCGCCACTCTCTCATGGAACGTTCGCTGAAAGTTCCCGCGGCTTTAGTACAGGCGAGAAGTACCAAACTCTGCATTCCAATTGGTTACTTGCTTACTCGCCTCGCTCGAAGTTAAAATATTTTCAACTAGGGATCCGCCGACATCGCATCGCTTGTACAGTCCTCGCATACTCGCCTGCTCGTCTCGCTGGAACACATTGACATTCTATTGACTTCATTCGCTGACCGAATAACTAGCAGCGACGTGTGTGAACGTAGCTTCATACCCAGTGGACCACAGGTTTTAAAGCAATACTGCACCATTTCTGTAAATAAGATCATTTTGTGCCTCCCCTTCAGTTAAATAATTGAATTTTCCCTTTCTTGTGGTCTACCAGTCTGTCAATGCAAATTCTACATTCAATGACTTTAGTTGCTAGTTTGGAACTAGAAATAATATCAACACACAAAGAGAACGGATGGAAGAAACTGAGAACAATGAAACTCCATTATTTAACTCCAGGGGAGGTGCAAAATGAGCTCATGTCCAAAAATAGTATAGTATGGCTTTAAGGGGCCAGGCCACGCTGAATGTAATTTAAACAACATTCTAACAGAATCTTCCATATTAGGGTATTCGAGGTACATGCCACAATATCCCAGTTTAAGTCCTGTAATAGGCCTACTAAAATCCAATATAGCTAACTAATAAGTTAATTAATGCCTAATATTAACTTTCCTTTTTTCAAATTCACCTGAGTGGAGTAGTGCTATTTCAATACTTAGCTGTTTTGAGTTTGTCATTGCAAGCAGAAAATTAGAAACTGTTTAGCGCTTTATTCTGCTTGAAAGCAATTCCAGCCTCATGAACATCGCTTCCCCTGTCCAATCTAAACCCCTCTTGACCCTCAGATGTTGAGCAGAATTAAACCAAGGCACTTTCATGTAAATTATTTGGAGTAAAAAACACAAGATAACACAAACATGGCAACCATGAAAGAGAAACTGATTTAATTTGTATAATGAACATCTACATATTTTACATACTGCACCCTTTATGGTAATAAACTAGGATAGGTTTCGGTCAAAACCAAGTGGAATATACACACAAAATGTGGTGTGGTGATAGACCTATACAGCCAGTATTCTCCGTCCTTATCGGCTAAATAAGACCTACTGAGCCAGTATTCTCCATCCGTATTGGTTAAATAAGACCTACCGAGCCAGCATTCTCTGTCCTCATTGGTTAAAGGTGCACTGTGTAAGAATTTTGTTGTTCATTTCCAGAATTCATGCTACCCATTCATTAATGTTACCTTTTTCATGAAATCTTACCACCATCATCAAATTCTAAGTATTCATTTTGACTGGGAAAATTGCACTTTTCATACATGAAAAGGGGGATCTTCTCCAATTTCCAGAAATAGTCATTCTTAGCTGCAAAACTGACTGTACTTGGGCCATACTAGAAAATATTAGTTTATTACTTAGTAAACGTTCATGTAAAGATGAAATTTGGCAATAGGAAACCCAGTTTCGATGAGCAGCATAGTTGCAGTACCTTTTTTGACCATTTCCTGCACAGTGCTCCTTTAAATAAGACCTACCAAGCCAGTATTCTCCGTCCTTATTGCCAAAGCCCATCTTGTAGTGATCCCAGGGACTGTAGAAGTTAACAGACCCATCCATTCTTCTCTGGAAGATCTGCATAGATTAGCAGAGTAAAGCATGCATCATGCATAGTTCATTTTATAGTCTACTGTATACAGAGTGTGCCATAAATGGTTTTGTAATTGTAAAATTTACAGTTTAAAGTGTCATTAATTCAGTAACAACTCACCGTCCATCCCCCACCATCACTCTCCATGTCACAGTAGACCTGCATGGGGGGAATAATAGTAGTATTAGTCGAAGTCATAGTACTCGTAGTGGTAGGCTTACTGTACAGTAGTAGTAGTAGTTGTAGTAGTAATAGTTGTTGTTGCTTACTGCTCCTATATTTGCACGCTCCTTTTTCAAATTGCAATGGGGAAGTATGATAGCATTAGCAAATGTAATTTCGGACAAGCTCCTCGACACGCTCTTAAAAGTTGCTGCCATCGTCGTTTTCACCAGAAGCACCTGCGTGGAACTGTGCAGTCTTTCTTAGGATCGCCCCCAGCAACTTTGAAGATATCGCACCGAAACGCACCCATTTGGTTGCCGTGTGTAATGCGCACCACGAAGCAATGCATCACTTTAGAATAGGGACCCTTATTCCGCATCTGTTTTCACACTGTTCAGGGTTTGTTCACACAGTGTGTCGGGAGCTTATACACATTGTATCCTGCCACTTACTACTTACTAATAAATAGAAATATAGGCTTACTGGTCCTTACTAAGGTTATATTAGTTATAAATCCCTAATTGGGCATGAACAAGACATTTGTGAATACATGCTTAACAACTGTCTTATTGCACTTAGTACATGCCTTACAAGTTACGTACCCAGGCATTGATATTGTATGTATTAGTGCTAATAGATGTATCCCTAAAATAAAGTGTTACCCATTTCTTTTCAATTTTACACAGTTTTTGTTTATGTTTGGCACCTTTTAAACGAGAGTGCGGCGGGATCCGGTGAAACACAGATAATTGGCAACATACCTTTCATCACATATTTGTTTTTCCACAATATTAGGCCTACATGGCACAGCTATTATCGTATTGGCCCGAATATAAGACATGGTTTTTGGTATAAAAATAGTACTCTAAAAAGTACTCGTCTTATTTCCGCACGCTAGAGACTTAAACTTAACCTGAATGCGGCCATTAAATGCTTCACAACAATGTCACAAAACTCAATAATGGATGGGTTAAGAGACTGTTTTGTCCATATCAAATTTGCAGATGCTTGTTTCGTTATGACTGTTGCTCCGCACGTCTATCAACTGTCAATGTCAACGCGATGCGGACGACAGTGTAAGGGGAAAAACACAAGTCAATCGCGGCTCGTTGCGCTGCTTTTAATTGTGTTTGGTTTTACAGTCTCATCAGGAAAGCTTTGGTCGTTCTCTCTGGTCAGAGGTCTAGAAACTAAAGAAATGAAGGGTGATTTGATGAACAACCTGTAGGCTAAGTTTTGGATGCTGTCATCAGCCAATCATTGGGCATCTGTGTGTGCGCGAGAAAGCGGCGCCTTTGACAAGCGGTGCCTTTGACGATATGCCTCGCAACGATGCAACAAGTAAGGGTTAACGTTCGGCGAGAAGGTCGCTACCGTGGAATAGCAGCACGACAGAGAGAATCTTTAGACCCCGACGCGGAGCGGAGGGGTCTTGTTCTCTCTGAAGTGCTGCTATTCCACAAAGCGACCTACTCGCCGAACGTTAACCCGCTTATTATATGGATATACTTAAATGATTCACACATGGCGGGGACATTTCTTTAGGCCTATTTAATGTTAAGTTTATTATAGTTTTTCATGTCAAAAGATTGTTGCTGCGCAAAACAAAACAGTGCCGTTGTGGAACACCGCTAGGCAACAGCTAGGTAGCCAGGACAACAGGTGTTGTCTATCACAGCAGCTGATTCTTGTTGAAAAGTCGTTTTAGCAGTGAAAAGTCTTGTTGCCATTGACAGCGGTCTGATATAGACCAACCCGTCCGTTATCGAAAAATAACAGATGTGCGAACGTTGGGGAGCCCCATTGAAATGAATGGAGCATTCGACCGATGACGTCACACCATATAATAACACAGAATAATGGTTAGGGTAAGAGCTTGTCTTGTTCATATAAAATCACTAGGAGTTTTACCCTTGGTACGAAATGTATATCAATCGGACTTTTAATGTCAACGTGGTCCTGATGGGCAGCGCAAGGGTTTCAAGTGCAATGCGTCAATCTGCCTTTGGTCACGTTCGGTTTCTACAGTCCAACGGAAAACTTTGGATGCATAAAATGAACGGCGATTTGGCGAGACGGCTGCTGTTTAGATATTGCTGTCAACTAAGCATTTCGCAAAATCTGTGCATTGCACAATAGATTGCCTATCTCTACTGGACTGCTTGCCTGGCTAACGCAGGCTAATGCTCTGAGTGTAGGCTATGTTGCATCGCACTTTAAACAGGCGGGCCCAGGAGGCTGTTGCCTGTAGGTGCCTATTGGCGCTTGACAGGTGAAGTGAGTAAAGAAAGGAAAAGGATATGAGTAGCCATCTGTGGTCTTATATCATGGAAATTCCATGAAAATTATATTGTGAAATTTGTTCTTTGTAAAAAGCCTCAGATTTTCCAACAAATTAAAAACTGCATTTTGAGAAAAGTTTCCAATGTGAAACAAAATTAAGTCTTCAAAAAACTTTTTTCCCCAAAACATGAGCCTGAAAATGGGGGGTCGTCTTATAATCAGGATCGTCTTATATTCGGGCTAATATGGTACCTATCCACCCATAATGTACCTATAGGCCCTATAGCCTATGATATTAGCCTAGCGAGCCAGACCCATACAGCAAAAAGCTGGGAGAGAGTGTGGGCGGGATAAACGGTTGTCTTGGCACTCAACGTGACGCAATAGGATGGTGGAACAACCAATCCTCACACACTTCTGTGTAACGTCACAGCTGTCTTTCAGAACTTACACGCGACACGCGCCTTTGAAGGTGAAGCGGGCAAGCAGCAACTCCGAGCCGTCGTAGCAGTGAATGCGTGCGATCACCACAGCCACAAACAAGTTTCCTAATAAATCGTGTTTTCACTTACACAGTTCAAAAATGCATCGTTTTCAACCACACGGCCCTCCTTGATCAACCAGCGAAATGTTGAGCAATTTGGGGCTTGTTAAATGGTTATATTTATGATTGTTGTCAACATGGCATGTTCGGTGTTAGCTAGCTAGCTGTATACCCATAACTAATACACGGCTGGATACCTAGCTCTGTGTAATTGACGACAGGTTGGCTAGCCGCTAGCTCGGTAGACTAGGTGTCATTCCCATCTATTTAGTAAGCTACTCAAAGACTTTCAAAGCTCCCAAATGTCTCGTTTTTAATGACATGGATCTTATTAGAATTTGGGGCAGGCATATAATACAAGGCTGGATACCTAGCTCTGTGTTATTGACGACAGGTTAGCTAGCCACTAGCTTGGTAGACTAGGTGTCATTCCCATCTATTTAGTAAGCTACTCAAAGACTTTCAAAGCTCCCAAATGTCTCGTTTTTAATGGCATGTGTCTTATTAGAAATTGGGGCAGCAATTTCATTCTACACCTACAGTAGTGGTCTGATAATAGCGTGTGACGATCTGGTTCTGTAAAATGCTCAAATTAGCTTACCGAGCTAGTTTAAAACATCGAATGATCAAATGGTAATGTGTTGTGATCTATTTGTGTCCGATAAGTTCATGGTGTATTATTACATCAATCCATGCCAGCCACGAAATGTATAATGTATAATGTATAAATTAATTAAACACTTTCGTGCTGTACGTAGCACGGAGGCCACCATGCTTCTTCTTAGAAGAAAGTTTCCTGTTTACTAGGTAGCCCGGCCCCCCTCGCGATTTGATTGGCCCTGTCATCGGATAACTTTCAGCCTCACTAAACGACCGGGGTCCGCTAGACTGCCCCCGGGAGCAAATTCAATTTGCGGTCACTAGGGGCGTCTAGATTTCTAGGCTACTATGATATGACTACGGTGGTCAACCTTGCCCTTTGAGAACGCTTTGGGATCACTGTCACACACGCTCACAACACAATTTTAATAAAACTTCAATGTAGTGAACTGGATGCATTTCCCTCCTTGGCGCTGTCTGTTCATCACTGTCGTTGTTAATTTTTCCATCCTTCGTGCAAACTTCAACTGGACAGACGAGAAAAAGCTGATTTGGTTGACAGGGAAAACACTCTGAGAACAATTAACTCTGCAAAAGCTGCGACAATATGCGCGACATTGGTCTATATGACATTATTAGGCCTACAGTATATTATTATTAGGCCTACATTATGTTTTGCCGCTATTGGCTAGCAAATGGCTTCGGGCATGCAGGCACAGCATTCCGTCTGGCTTTATGGTGACTGTAACAGCACAACTTTGAGAAACCTTAAATGTAGTGAGCAGGACACTTTTCCATCCTTCGCGCTCTGTTCACTGTTAACCACTGTTCGCTGTTATATCTCCACCCTTCTTGAACTTCAACTGAACAGGGAAACAGTCGGAGTCTGAGAACAATTAACTCCGCGAAAGCTGATTTAGTTCACGGGGCAAACACTCGGAGAACGGCGCGACGATATGTGTGCCATATTGCATAGGGCCAGGCTATAATGTTTATTTGGTGTGCTCTTGACTATGCAGCCATGTACACAGCAAGTCTGCGTGTTGAACATTCTGGCTGTGGTCCCACTGACCATCCACCTCGCAGGCACGTCCTGTCATTGCTCAATTCAACTCGACCACCTTGTGGCAGGCCGCAAAATAGCAGGGAACGAACAAACGGACATGCCAAAACGGAAATCAGGCGATCGCATAACCTCCTGGCGGAGGTAATAAAAACAACAACAGCAACAACAACAACAACATCATCATCATCATCATCATCATCATCATCATCATCATCATCATCATCATCATCATTATTATTATTATTATTATTATTATTATTATTATCACAGTATCTACCTGTAGTGGGGAGACGGGTCCCCCAGGGAAGATGGTGTAGACCCCGCTGGGTTTGGTTGGGTAGTGGGTGTGGATGTCAGAGCAGTCCACTGGCAGCAACAGGTCAGCACAGAGGCATGCTGGAACACATAGGAGCAGGACGAGCACTATCTGTAACACACACGCACGCACACACGCACACACACACACACACACACACACACACACACACACACACACACACACACACACACACACACACACACACACACACACACACACACACACACGCACACACGCGCACACACATGTTTCGGAGCATAAATCACCCTTTACCAAATAACAATACTTGAGTTAAGTACATAATTGAAATGTTACTTAAGTAGCCTACAATAGCGAATTACATTTACTTTGTTACTGTCCACAACTGAGCTCAGTCGAATCATCCAAAACACATGATAAATACAGAACCCGTAATGCATGCGGGTTGTTCTTTAGTTAGCACTTTGGTTGTCAATGCAACTGGTGTGGGAAAGGGCACCAGCATCATTCTAATCAACCTGAAGACATGAGACAGCAAAAGAGAGAGGGGGCAGAGGAGAGAAGGCAGAAGAGAGAGAGGGAGATATTTCTCTCACCATTATGGTGATGCAAGGCAGTCTATCTTTCCTCCAGTCCGTCTTCTTCATAAATGTCAGTGAGTGAGTGTCTCCGACCTCTTCTTATAGGCAGCAGCCTCTCATGTACACGTGGCATAGATCACTTAATCAAGTTTGGAACTCTGAGATGGGAATCGTCCATCTGTCCCCAGTCCTGCCACAGAGAGCACTTGGACAAGAGTGAATGGGCTTGGTGGTACATGTAAGCTGTGCAAGTGCAGTAATAAAATAATAATAATAATTATAGGCTACAATAAACTATGGGAACTATAGCGATGCAAAGCTAAGAGTAGCTATAGTGCATACACTGTGTGTGTGTGTGGGGGGGGGGGAGATTTAATGCTCATGTGTGTGCATAACTGTGTGTGCATAACTGTGTGTGCATAACTGTGTGTGCGCGCGAGTGTGTGTGTATGTAAGTGCTTGTGAGTGTGTACGTGTGCGCGTGTGTGTGTGTGTGTGTGTGTGTGTGTGTGTGTGTGTGTGTGTGTGTGTGTGTGTGTGTGTGTGTGTGTGTGTGTGTGTGTGTATGTGTGTGTGTGTGTCTGTGTGACCTACATTACCAGGTGACTCTCCTGACTGAATCAGGGTTCATTTCAGGACACACACACACACACACACACACACACACACACACACACACACACACACACACACACACACACACACACACACACACACACACACACACACACACACACACACACACACACACACACACACACACACACACACACAGTATGTGTATAGTGCAGGGGGTTCCCAAATTTTACCATAACAGGTACATACTGGTAGATTGCAATCACGTCGCCCCTTGTGGTTTTGTTACACTAATTTTCCTGTGCACCTCCTTTCACAACCATAGTGTATATCAGTAACCCATTGCTGTACAAACAACGATAAAAATGGAAATGTTCAGATCGATGTTATAATGCAGCTATAGGCGGAAACTAATAGGAATATTGTGTTACTTATTTTTGTTTATTTTGGTTTGCATTAATCAAACTTTTTCTCCCAACTTGCCGTGGACCCCCTAGCACCGTGTGTGTGTGTGTGTGTGTGTGTGTGTGTGTGTGTGTGTGTGTGTGTGTGTGTGTGTGTGTGTGTGTGTGTGTGTGTGTGTGTAGGCCGGGTTCAAGGCAAAGTCATCTGAGAGGGGAGCTCTCAATACATACAATGTAATAGGGACCCAATTGTAATGCTCATGTGTGTGCATAACTGCGTGCGTGCGTGCGAGTGTGTGTGTATGTAAGTTTGCGTGAGTGTGTTTGTGTGTGTCTGTGTTTTTAAATGCGTGTGTGTGTGTGCATGTGTGTGTGTGTGTGTGTGTGTGTGAAGTAAGCAGGTGAGTTGAGTTGGTTCTGTGCCCAGTCTGAGGTTATCAGTAGTGGCAGCAGTAGGGGACAGGGTGTGTGTGTGTGTGCGTGTGTGAGTCCTCCTCCATGACTGAGGTACCCTGAGCATGGTACTATTCCACGGTATGCTCCACTGGGGTGCCGTTTGGGCCTTCCCCATTTGCACGGGTGAGGCATAAAAGCAATTTCATTGTGTGCAGTGAGCAATGTGTGCTGTGTAGTGTTGCGTCACAATGACAATGGGATTTTCCCAAGTGAGCTTTCACTTTGACATGTTTAAGTGCAAAAATCATCAATAAATGCTTCTGAACAGGAAGATTACTCATTTATTTGTTGAAGAAATTCAGAGGTATCATTTAGCCGCACATGAACACAAACATCCCAGTCATCATTTAAAGATTTCAAATCTAAATCAGTGACTACCCATCATTTATTCAGGCACAGGTTATTGGTTACAGTCCCAGGAGCAATGTGGAATAAGATGCAATGAGGGTCATAGATATGACCACCAACTTCTTGTTTTTGAACAAATGGCTGAAGTCAAGATCACTGTAATGTTTACCCGCCATGTTGCTGCCATCAATCAATGACAAGGCAATACACACACTGCCTTGTAGGTGGCAGTAACGTCTATGAGAAATATGCCTATACGGTATACCATATACGCCATTCTGTGCGAAGACGACTGGGTAACCCTTTATTTTAAGGGATGCAAAAAAGCATTATAAACACTTAGTGAATAATTGACTAAAGATAAACAAAACATTAGCAAATGATTGTAAATCAGTGAGAAAATGAGTGGCAAAAAGTTTTTTGTATCAAACATTTATAATGGTTTTGTAAGTTAATAAAAAATAGTGGTAACACTTTATTTTAGGGACACATCTATTAGCACTAATACATACAATATTAATGCCTGTGTAAGTAACTTGCAAGGCATGTACTAAGCAAAATAAGACAGTTGTTAAGCATGTATTCACAAATGTCTTGTTCATGCCCAATTAGGGATTTATTACTAATATAACCTTAGTAAGGACCAGTAAGCCTATATTTCTATTTATTAGTAAGTAGTAAGTGGCAGAATACAATGTGTATAAGCTCCCGACACACTGTGTGAACAAACCCTGAACAGTGTGAAAACAGATGCAGAATAAGGGTCCCTATTCTAAAGTGATGCATTGGTCAGCCCAGATGGCTCAGGGCCTCAGCACTACCAAAGTCCTAAGGCCCCCACACCACCCAGGCCTGCACTACCTAGCCCCCCCGATCTACAAAGTGTAAGGGTATATCAAATAATTAACACTTATCCAGCTGAGTCATCTAGTTTTCTCTTGTTCATGTCAATGAGAGGGAGGTAACAAGAGCCAATATATAGCAAGGATTGAACGTACACTTGTCAATGGCGGTGGGTTGGTGAGATGTAATTATTTTTCATGTACCACTGAGTTTTAATTGTAAAAAAAAAACCAAAATAAATGCAGAACATTAGAATAATAGTTTTGAAGCAAAACTAAACTACTCTTTTGTGATAATTAAGTGAATGTTTGAGAACATTAGCTTCAAGAAGTGCAGTGCATGATGGGTACGCAATCTAGGCCAACAGACAACCTACCCAGCTCTGAGCCTACGTCCTTAGCTCCTCCCCTCACTTGTGAAATTTAGTTGCTATCCAAACAATTTGCCATGTACGTAACAACAGAAATATTATCATTGCTACATTGGCCATGCATTGCATTTCTGACTAAGGGCGTACCCATCATGCACTGCACTTCTTGTAGCTCAGTTTCTCAAACATTAACTTATTTATCAGAAAGGAATAGCTTAGTTTTGCTTCCAAACTATTACTCATCGCTATATTCTGCATTTATTGTAGGGTTTTTACAATTAAAACTAATTGGTGTATGAAAAAATGACATCTCACCACCCACCGTCATTGATAACTTTACGTCCAATCCTTGCTATATAATGCTTCCAATTACTCATTGACATAATTAGTAGAATAAGTGAGATCTTCATACCTACTGAGACAGGTGAAAGATCTGAAATGTTCTTACACTTTGCTTCCCGGGGGGGGGGACGTAGAGTGGGGGCCCTAGGTAGTACGGGGGCCCTAAGCCATCTTGGCTGAGCAATGCATCACTTTAGAATAGGGACCCTTATTCCACATCTGTTTTCACACTGTTCAGGGTTTGTTCACACAGTGTACCAGGAGCTTATACACATTGTATTCTGGCCCTTACTGCTTACACATAAATAGAAATCTAGGTCTACTAGGTCCTTACTAAGGTTATATTGGTAATAAATCCCTTATTGTGCATGAACAAGACATTTGTGAATACATGCTTAACAACTGTCTTATTTTGCTTAGTGCATGCCTTACAAGTTACTTACACATGCATTAATATTTTATGTATTAGTGCTAATAGATGTGTCCCTAAAATAAAGTGTTACCAAAATAGTCTGTTAAAAGGTTCTTAAAATCTTGATCATATTGTTTGTAGGTATTTTATTTAAACATTAATAAAGCTTAAATAGTAAAACCATTTTTTAATGTGTGTGTGTGTGTGTGTGTGTGTGTGTGTGTGTGTGTGTGTGTGTGTGTGTGTGTGTGTGTGTGTGTGTGTGTGTGTGTGTGTGTGTGTGTGTGTGTGTGTGTGTGTGTGTGTGTGTGTGTGTGTGTGTGTGTGTGTGTGAAGTAAGCAGGTGAGTTGAGTTGGTTCTGTGCCCAGTCTGAGGTTATCAGTAGTGGCAGCAGTAGGGGACAGGTCAACACTGGTGTGAGTGAGTGAGTGAGTGAGTGAGTGAGTGAGTGAGTGAGTGAGTGAGTGAGTGAGTGAGTGAGTGAGTGAGTGAGTGAGTGAGTGAGTGAGTGAGTGAGTGAGTGAGTCAGTGAGTCAGTGAGTGAGTCAGTGAGTCAATGAGTGAGTGAGTGAGTGAGTGAGTGAGTGAGTGAGTGAGTGAGTGAGTGAGTGAGAGAGACAGTGAGTGAGTGATTGTGTGTGTGTGTGTGTGTGTGTGTGTGTGTGTGTGTGTGTGTGTGTGTGTGTGTGTGTGTGTGTGTGTGTGTGTGTGTGTGTGTGTGTGTGTGCGTGCCTGTGTTCATGCGAGCGAGTGTGTGAGTGAGTGTGTGAGTGAGTGAGTGAGTGAGTGAGTGAGTGAGTGAGTGAGTGAGTGAGTGAGTGTGTGTGTGTGTGTGAGTGTGAGTGAGTGAGTGAGTGAGAGAGAGAGAGCACCTATGCATGTGTGTGTGTGGTTGAAACCGTGTGTGTTTGTGTGTGTGTGTGCGAGAGAGAGAAAGAGAGTGTGGGTGTATGTGTGCCGGCTGGGAGTGTTTGTGTGTGTGTGTGCGTGCGTGCGTGTGTGTGCGTGAGATCGCGCGCGAGAGAGAGCGCGCACCTGTGTGTTCATGTGTTTGTGTGTGTATCTGTGTGTGTGTGTGCACGCGCGTGTGTGTGCATGCGTACGTCAGTGAATGTGCAGGCTAGTTCTGGGGAGGAGATCTTTGCAATGTTACTTGGACACTACAAATGTCTATCAGTTGGTGTACACATAGCCCATAGCCAAACGTGTCAATTGTACCCGATGACTCAAGCAAACTAATGAGCCAGTGCTCCCACCCACCCTCCTCCATGACTGAGGTACCCTGAGCATGGTACTATTCCACGGTATGCTCCACTGGGGTGCCGTTTGGGGCTTCCCCACTTGCACGGGTGAGGCATAAAAGCAATTTCATTGTGTGCAGTGAGCAATGTATGCTGTGTAGTGTTGCGTCCCAATGACAATGGGATTTTCCCAAGTGTGCTTTCACTTTGACATGTTTAAGTGCAAAAATCATCAATAAATGCTTCTGAACAGGAAGATTACTCATTTACTTATTTATTTGTTGTAGAAATTCAGAGGTATCATTTAGCCACACATGAACACAAACATCCCAGTCATCATTTAAAGATTTCAAATCTAAATCAGTGACAACCCATCATTTATTCAGGCTCAGGTTATTGGTTACAGTCCCAGGAGCAATGTGGAATAAGATGCAATGAGGGTCATATGACCACCAATTTCTTGTTTTTGAACAAATGGCTGAAGTCAAGATCACTGTAATGTTTACCCGCATGTTGCTGCCATCAATCAGTGACAAGGCAATACACACTGGGTAACCCTTTATATTAATGGATGCAAAAAAGCATTATACACACTTTGTGAATAATTCACTAAAGATAAACAAAACATTAGTAAATTATTGTAAATCAGTGGGGAAACGAGTGGCAAAACGTTTTTTGTATCAAACATTTATAATGGTTTTGTAAGTTCAAAAAAATAGTCTGTTAAAAGGTTCTTAAAATCTTGATCATATTGTTTGTAGGTATTAGGTAGTTTTTAGTTTAATTTAGTTTTTTATTAGTTAAGTCTTTATAATGCTTTTTTTACATCCAAGTGTTACCGACAACTCTCAGTTTTAAACCCTCATGAATCAATGTAGACCATTTAATTCTTTGGCCTGATCTTCATGCTGATGGACTTCATGGAATAATTGTCACCGTGGAAGGGGTTCCAACTCACTCCAACAGCATATAGTGTGGAATCAGCCCCCCACCTGTACACCCCATTGGGGTTGGCGGTATGACATCTGTCGTACCAGAAAGCACCGAGATACGTTTTGGCGCAGTTCTCTCCAACGAGGTCCTGGTCTCTGTCGAAGGTGCTGAACTTCATGTTGCTATGGCGGTCAGTCAAGGCGTCCCCTGTGATGACAGTAAAGCAGGAGTGAATGATACAAGTACACAGGGCTGGACTGGCAGTCTGGCATGAAGGGCATTTTCCCGGTGGGCCGACAGCCCTCAGGGGCCAATGCTTTTGTTTGTTTGTTTGTTTGTTTGTTTGTTTCAAGTTTCTCCTCCGAAACCAGCCCACGATTTAGATGGGGCGGCCCATCGGTGTGTCCCTAATATACAGTGGACTGAGCCCATCATCATTGTAGGCTATTATAGGGGGTTGGGGAGAGGGGATGGTCTATGCCAAAAAGAAATGTCCAGACTTGTTTATGGCCCCAGTCCAGTCCTCCAGGTACAGTAGATGTGGCTGTTGGTACTGTCTAAATCAGGGATGGGCAACTGGAAGCTCGGGGGCCACAAGCGGCCCGCCGCCTCACTCAGTGTGGCCCTTAGATAAAATATAATTAGAAATTATGATAATAATGACCAATTAAAAAAAAAAACCCACTATAATCAATCCATTGTAATTGCATTTTTGGATGATAGAGAGAACACCCCTATTCCTTCCAAAGAATATCTGCAGTCTATGAGTGACCAACTGCACATTGACCTCTGCAAGCTGCAGTCATTTGGTCCTCCTATGGTGATGATGTCATCCTCCTTGTCATTAAAGTTGCCCATGCCTGGTCTAAATGTTCAGGTTGGAATGCTTGTTTTATGTGTTCTAATTTTTTTTAATGTTTTGTATGATTGGAGATCCCCTGACTGCAGATCAAATGTATCTAACAAATCTACCTTTGTACAAATCTGCCTTGGTACTAATAAAAGTTATCTGATCTAATCTAATCTAATTGAACACATGCTCTCACAGACTCTCTTTCTCTATCTCTCTCTCTCTCTCTCATGTACACACACACATACACACACACACACACACACACACACACACACACACACACACACACACACACACACACACACACACACACACACACACACACACACACACACACACACACATTAATAAAATATCAATCAAACCCACAAACACACACCTGCTCCCCCATCAATGAAGCCGCCAACGTGCAGCGTGTATCCGAGACTCTCAGGGTCCACAGAGAAGGAGGAGTATTGGGCGTACACCTTGTTACCATCCCAGTCCTCCATGTCCACCCTCAACTCGTTCTTCTTCCTCATGTTCAGTAGCAAAATGTTTTCCATTCCTGTAAGATAGATCACATAAAAGATGAGACATTATAATAAAATTATAATTAATACATCTTGTGTTCATGACTAGTAGGTAGGCCATATTTATCCATATTGATAAAATATATATTTTTAAATGTTTTATTTTGTTTATCAACAGGCCTTCTTACAGTTTAATTTTCACTAACCTAGTGTGAATCACCAGAAGTTTCTTGTCTTGATAGTTCCTCATCTCACAGTAATATAAACAGGCCTGCCATTTCTATTGTATCACTCATAAACTGTCAATCACTCTATTCTCCTAACCTTTCATTGCTATTTTTACATGGTTATTAGAAATTAAAACTGAAAATTGAAAAACATGTGAAGTACTCACTTCTTTTGCAAATAATTTGTAATGATGAACTATTTAGTGCTAGAAAGTATGGCTATAACAGGCAGTGACCTAGTATACAACCCACATGATTGATCCCGGCCCCTGATCACAGCCAGGAACGATGATGTGGCCCCCAGAGAAAAAAGTTTGGGGACCCCTGATTTAGAATAAAAACATGGTTAAAAAATTGTTTAAATAAGACCTACCGAGCCAGTATTCTCCGTCCTTATTGCCAAAGCCCATCTTGTACTGATCCCAGGGCCTGTAGAAGTTCACAGACCCATCCATTCTTCTCTGGAAGATCTAATGAAAATATATAACAACACATCAGAAACATTTGGGCCACGAGTCAGGACCCAAAAATTGACCTCTCGCAATCTAACAGGTGGGCAATTTCTCATGTTTTTTTTAAACTTCTTGGACATCTCAAGTTAACAGTTTGGTATGATACCCATTGCAAACAGGTAGCTTATTGGTAGTTATCATGCGTTGAAATGGTGGACCAGTAAAATGGAAATCTGAAAAATCGGTATTGAGGTTTTTTGTTATTATGTAGTTCATTGACCACTCAGGGTGCTTAAATGTCCTCAGGCATGATTTCCCTTCAATCAAGACCCAGGGTTGTTATACCACACTAATAGACCTAATAGAACCACCTAAGCAATATGTGAATGAAAAATGTGATAAAAATGACAACATATGACAACATACGTTTTTTTTAGGTATATGTTTTTCTAGGGTGCATTCAGGTAAATTGGGCCCTTTTTCTGCAAATTCAGAAAGTCTGTTGAAATCCGAGGAAGGAATCAATACCTTACCCAAACTTAAGTTGGATTGCATAAAGAGACTCATAATCTTCCATTTCATGACAAAAAAAAACAAGATGATTAATGTAAAAAAAAGTATTTAAATTTAATTTGAACATTTTTACAAGTTTTAGTGACAGGTGTGTTATTCCCGATGGAAAAATATGAAGAGTTCAGTTGCAAAACCCCCTAACTCCATTTCTGCAGACCTGCACTTCTATATTTTTAGAGAACCCCGTTGTTGGTTTGGTTTACATTCATGTACTTGATAATACATATAAATAGTTATATTACATGAATACATTTCAAAAAATGCAATTTTGATAGCTTTGTATTAAATAAAAATGAATTAAGATTATTTTCTGAAATGGCACTTAGGGGGTTTTGCATCTGAACTCTTCATATGCATTCAGGTCAAATGGGCCACCTATTCATTCCAATGGTAAAATCAGGAATTGCACAAAAGAATAACAAAATCAGGGATGATTTTATATTCCTCCATTTTTTGTTTGCTTTCAACACATCTGTTTCCAAAAATATATCACAACATCATTAAAAGAGCTCCCCGGACACCTCCATCTTCAATAATGGTCACATTGTGTTTGTAGAAAATATGAATGGTAATTCCCATAGGAAAAAACGGCCCAAATTACCTGAAAGGGGCGGCCCACTTTACCTTAACCTTACCTTAATTTTTAGGTATTTAAACATCACAATGTTGCCACAACCATGTTTTTCCAGATTAAAGGCACATATTCAAACCTAAAAACATATCCGTTTTTATCACATCTGAAAACAGTATCATCCTTATTTTATCTAGATGATTTCTTATTTCGGCAAGACTGAAAATGGACTTTCTTTTGTCACTCTCCATATGAGGGTTCCCCCTGCCCATCAAAAAAGTGTAATGCTATTCAAGTGACTTTAAACAGATAGAGTAGCAATGTTGCAACAATTTCAGTAAATTCTTGGTGGTTGGTCTGTAGAATTAAAAGAAATGAGACACCCAATGCTTATCCGGCCCAATTTAGCTGATGGCCCAATTTACCTGAACGCACCCTACTTTTCCTGCAACAACAATAACGACATGAACAAACACCATGAACAAATACAGGGGTCATCCCTATGTTCCCCGGGTTCTATGTTCCCCGCAACCGGGGAACTGTTGCACCTGTGACAGGTTAGGTTTAGGGATAGTTTTGGTCAGGGCACACATTTACAACTCAGAAACATTGCATTACTGACAGGTTAGATTTAGGGATGGTTATAGGAAGGGCACAATTTGAAAACTCGGAAACATTGCTTTACGGACAGGTTAAGTTTAGGGATGGTTTTGGGAAGGGTTAGATACAATGCGTGGTTAGGACCCTTTTTTCAAAAAGGGGTTCCATGTTCCCCGCTGCTTCCAAGTAGACTGTTACTGCATGACAAAGCGCAGGTTGTTGTTGCACCTGTGACAAGTTAGGTTTAGGGATGGTTTTGAGAAGGGCACAATTTGAAAACACGGAAACATTGCTTTACTGACAGGTTACACTGTATGCACATACATACTTGTACTGTCATTCCCCATATATCGAGTACATATGACTACATTACAGATATAAGACGCTGTACACTACTACTGATTAGCCGGTGCACACTGAGGCCGTCATGGCCTAAAACGGGTTAAGGAGATCCACCCTGCGCTAAGCTCCCCACATTTGGGCCTGTATGCCCACGGGGACCCTGGTTCGAGTACAGCCGGCATAATTTCCTGATCCTCCCCGTCTCTCTGTCCTACTCGCTTCCTGTCTCCCTCTCACACTGTCCTGTCAAATAAAGGCATAAAAGACATTTTAAAAAGAAGATCTATCTATCGTCTTTGACATAGTGTGTAGGCTATTTGTGATAAAATGGCAAAGGCCAAAAGAAGATTTCAACAAATGACTATACAACTCACCGTCCATCCTCCACCATCACTCTCCATGTCACAGTAGACCTGCAGGGAAGATGACACACATGTTATGTATATATATACATAGACAGAGTACATACCTAGGCAGCCGTTATGGAGATGGCACCCACCCTTACTTCTCCCTACATGGCTGAAGTGCTCTTGAGCAAGCTACCGAAGCCCACATGGCACCAGGGATTGAAACCAGTTCCCTAAAAATAACTGTAAATCAATACTAATGTAACACCATTAGCCCAGCACTAGTACTACTACTACTGCTACTGCTAATAATAATAATAATAACTACATGAAGAGTTAAGATGCAAAACCCCCTAAGTGC
Source organism: Engraulis encrasicolus (assembly GCF_034702125.1). Classification (NCBI taxonomy): domain Eukaryota; kingdom Metazoa; phylum Chordata; class Actinopteri; order Clupeiformes; family Engraulidae; genus Engraulis; species Engraulis encrasicolus. Next base: position 27,451,304 of record NC_085864.1, on the reverse strand, counting down.
CTTTTCAGAAAATAATCTTAATTCATTTTTATTTAATACAAAGTTTTCAAAATTGCATATTTTTTATTTTATTAATGTAATAAAAGTATTTATATGTATTATCAAGTACATAAATGTAAACCAAACCAACAACGGGGTTCTCTAAAAATATAGAAGTGCAGGTCTTCAGAAATGGAGTTAGGGGGTTTTGCATCTGAACTCTTCACATGTAGTGAGAAGAGTGATCCCCAGGGGAAGAGGGTGTAGACCCCACTGGGGTATACCACTACAACTGTACCACTACAAGTAGTATAGTACGACAATTACTACTATTGCTACTACTACTACTACTACTACTACTACTACTACTACTACTACCACTACTACTACTACTACTATTAATACTAATAATAATGAACACCATCATAATCATTATCACAGTATCTACCTGTAGTGGGGAGACGGGTCCCCCAGGGAAGATGGTGTAGACCCCGCTGGGTTTGGTTGGGTAGTGGGTGTGGATGTCAGAGCAGTCCACTGGCAGCAACAGGTCAGCACAGAGGCATGCTGGAACACATAGGAGCAGGACGAACACTATCTGTAACACACACACACACACACACACACACACACACACACACACACACACACACACACACACACACACACACACACACACACACACACACACACACACACACACACACACACACACACACACACACACAAAGCGAGAGAGAGGGGTGGTGTTCATGAAAAAAATCTAAGCATTTAGGAACCAGGACGAACAGAATCCGTAACACGCACGCGCACACACACACACACACACACACACACACACACACACACACACACCACACACACACACACACACACACACACACACACACACACACACACACACACACACACACACACACACACACACACACACACACACACATTTACTGGCTATACTGGAAAGAGCAAGACACACAGAGAGAGAGAGAGAGAGAGAGAGAGAGAGAGAGAGAGAGAGAGAGAGAGAGAGAGAATGAGAGAGTGAAAAAAGTGAGTGAAAATGAAGAGCTGAGCAAGAGAAAGGGATTGAAGAAATTAGAGAGAAACTGTGAAAAACAAATGGAGGCAAAACGAAAGAAGAAATAAGGAAGATAACAGGGAAGGAAGAAAGAGGGAGAGAGAGAGAGAGAGAGAGAGAGACAGACAGAGAGAGAAAGAGAGAGGGAGAGAGAGAGAGAGAGAGAGAGAGAGAGAGAGAGAGAGAGAGAGCAAGGATTCTTACCATCATGTAAGCCCAGAGTGAAGATTTGGAGATGTCTTTTCTAAAAATGTCTCTTGTCCACATAAAACTTCTCGTATCCCACCATTTATAGGCCTGGCTAAAAAAGAGTGCGGGGTGCCTGTGTATTTGTGTACGTGGGTGTGTATGATTCATTCATAGGTGACCAGGCCTATGTGTGTCCGTGCGTGTGTTTATTATGCACATGCGCAATTGCATGCGCAGTTCGTGCATGTGTGTGTGTGTGTGAGTACATGTGTGAATGTGAGCGTTATCATTTGTGCATGCTCAGGTGTGTGTGTGTGTTTGTGTGAGTGTGTGCGTGTGTGTGTGTGTGTGTGCGTTTGTGTGTGATGAAATGAACCCTACCATATTGATTTTGTGGAGGTCATCTTGGCAGCAGCCCTGTATGTGTGTGTGTGTGTGTGTGTGTGTGTGTGTGTGTGTGTGTGTGTGTGTGTGTGTGTGTGTGTGTGTGTGTGTGTGTGTGTGTGTGTGTGTGTGTGTGTGTGTGTGTGTGTGTGTGTGTGCGTGTGCGTACGTGCATGCGTGCGTGCATGCGTGTGTGCGTGTTTGTGTGTGTGTTTGTTTGTGCTAGTTATGCCGGGTTGGGACTAGAAGCCAGGTTGCTGGTGTAGTAACCCAGCAACCAGAGGTGGGCTTTCCATTCGGCCCAGACCAAATGTGTCCTCCATAGGGGCCCCAACTGTCACGACAATATCGGTAAACATGCACATAAAAAAAGGCTGGATGTTAATTCGTCACTTAGGTAAAGTAATTGGCGATATATGAGACTAAATACTACAATAGCACCAAAACACGGAATTTTATGACTTTTGAGGGCCCCATGTTGATATTTTGCCTTGGGCACCAAAACGGCTATATCAGCCCCTGCCAGCAACCAGCCCACTAGGATAAGTGGAGGGAGTGACTCATATGCATTCAAATAGTTTATTTGCCAGAAAGCTCAGAGGTCCGGGAGAATCCAGCATGTGCTAATTCAAAAGATTCCATGAAGGTAATATTTCTCTGTATATGTGTGTGTGTGTGTGTGTGTAAGCCCAACTGGGAAACTCCAACTCCCACTGTCATTGTGACACAGCAATCCACAGCACACAAATGTACACTGCACACAACAAAATGGCATTTATGCCTCACCCGTGCAAGGGGGCAGCCCCCAATGGTGCCCCAAGGGAGCAGTGCCGCGGGACGGTACCATGTGTAGGGCACATCAGTCATGGAGCAGGATGGGGGAGAGCACTATTTAATTACTCCCCTCACCAACTGGTGGGTCGGGGTCAAACTGGCAACCTTTGGGCTACAAGTCTGATCTAAGCCTAAGCGCTTGCCCATGACTCTGTGTGTGTGTGTGTGTGTGTGTGTGTGTGTGTGTGTGTGTGTGTGTGTGTGTGTGTGTGTGTGTGTGTGTGTGTGTGTGTGTGTGTGTGTGTGTCTCTGTGTGTGTGTGTGTGTGTGTGTGTGTGTGTGTGTTGTTAGGTTGGGTCAGAACTGGAAGCCAGGTCAATGGTGTACAGTCATAAACCCATAGGCAGAGGAGTGACTCATGTGCAGATAAATGAGTAAAGTTCAAAGTTTATTTGTCAGAAAGATCAGAGGTCCGGGAAAATCCAGCAAGTGATAAAGCAAAAAAATCAATGAAGGTAACATTCCTTCGAGCTATTTGCATTTGAATCCAAGCACACAGGACATTTAAAGGTTAACATCAAAAAGTCCAATAGTATAAAACCAAAGAAGGGACAATCCCCCCCCACCCCCCAATGCAAATAGTCCGAATCGGTTTCCTACTGGTTGAGGCCAGAAAAGGCTGTGTTTGGGAAACGTTAATCGTTATGCAGGAAGTCAGACCAAGTCTCGAACAGATATTTGAATCAGGGTAATTCCAAAGTGCAGTAACAACATTGTTGTGGGTCATCCATTATTCCAAGGTGCATCCCATGACGATCATTCTGCTACGTTCTGTTGTAAGATTGGACTAACTCTGTCAGAAATTGATGACGAGCAGAATGTCATATGGTTCTCTCTTGCAGGAGCAACAGAATCCATTGGAGACGGTTTACAGCTTTTATCTGAATGCAAGAACACCTGGTGAGCACAATGGGGACTTATGGTAAGTAAAATATACGGCGCTTACACAGCCTGTAAACAGGCCGGTACATTCCAATCACAGCACAGCACAGCAGGGCCTCTAAGATGAATCTGTCAATCCTCATTTGTAAGCCACATCGGATAAAATAATGTATGAAACGCAGAAGTAGACAGTCAATTCACTTAGAATGTCAGGAGGATGTCAGTCAAACAATACAACACAACAATACCAGCCTTTATATAAATAAACTACAATGTCTGTAATCATAATATTTCTGTGAGAATAATAGCAGAGGTGAATTTATATCGGCAGCCTGGTATACTGTACCAAGAGAATTCAGCAACCTAGGACATGTAGCCTACCATACAGGCCAGCTATTACTGCTGACAGGGACTATTCCCTTGGGTCATATTTCCTTCCAATAGACTGTTAATGGCTGTTTGTGTGATTGAGCAGACTGTATTGTGTACATTTGGGCAATGATCTGGTCATGCACGCGCTCTCTCTCTCTCTCTCTCTCTCTCTCTCTCTCTCTCTCTCTCTCTCTCTCTCACTCTGTCTCTCTCTCTCACTTGCTGCTGCTGCTGTTCATCTATTTTGAAACGGGAAATGGATGAATGTGCCGCCATATAATTCGTTTTTTGAGTTATGTACCAGCTGCTCATTGAATTAGAACAACATTCCAATAATATTTTGGGGATCTTATTTTATTTTGGGCACAGTTCATTTGTAAGATACATCTTTTTGGGTATAATGGAAGAATTATTGATGGAAGAATTATTTGATCTTCATTAGATTTGCAAGTCTTTGCAAGTCAGGGTAGAGTTGTGCCTGGCTACAGTGTCGTGCCTTTGGTTGGGTGGCAGCTGTAAAGAGATCTGAGGAGACTTGTGAGCAACTTGGGCATCTGTCACTCTTTGGTCAATGTACATGTATGTGATTTAGCTGCTCTTGCTTTAAAGGTGCACTGTGTAGGATGGTGGCCAGAGTAGGTATTGCAACTATGCTACTCATTGAAACTGTGTCGACTGCAAAATTTGATATGAATATTTAAAAAAAAAACAACTAATATTTGCTAGGATGATCAAAGTAAAGTAAGTTTTGTAGCTAAAAGTGTCTATTTCAGGAAATTCTAAATGACGGAAAATGGAGAAGATCCCCCTTTTCATGTAAAGTGCAAATTTTCTGGACATAATGAATACGTATAATTTTATGGTGGTGGTAAGTATTCATGAAAGCATTTTTTGAATGGGCAGTATGAATTCTATAAATAAACAATTACAAATATTACACAGTGCACCTTTAATGTACAGAAGTGTGGGTTTCCTAAAAATAACCCTGACCTTTCCACCAACAACTTGTAACAAACACATTGATATATGTCAACAAAGTTTTTTTTTTAAAGACAAAACCCCTCTGTGTCACTATTTCTCTAAGTCCTCTGTTCACAGTTGCATCCCTAAGGTACACCTAACAGCCATACCATGGCTCAGCACTTGACAATGTACAGCCCTTGACTCAGATTTATTAGAAGGGTGATGTCAGACAGTGTTCACAGTCATTCCGTGGTGACTTTTTTGTCTTGCTGTGCTGTCACCTTAGGTACTCAAGATTTTTTTGTCTTTCTCCACATGGCTAGCCATGTGATGGTGATCTATAGATCCTTTGTGTGTAGTAGTGGCTACATGGGGGCAGGCCAGGGGCTCCCTGGCTGCAGCAAGGGAAGCAATTAGCCACTCGTGGTGTGCACACTGCTGGCTGTCAACAACATCAGGGCTTCAACAAAATGTGTAATACACAATTGACTTTGGGGTCCCCCTGCACCAAGAGTGTGCAGTGCACGGTGCTTGTTAGGAGACAAACACCATGCCTGACTCTAGCCCAGCCAGCCAACTGGGGCACACTCAAACTAGAAGCATTCCAGAGGGTACAACAGCACAACAGAAGACAAACAAGGGCTGTTCAGGACCCTTTGCACCAGATTCTGACTAGTATGGGGGAGGTAGTCTGTTCAGTGCTGTTTGTTTTTTTCTTGCGACATAAAAATACAGAAACTTTTTGATGTGATATGTATCATGATTGATGTACTGTAGCATCAAATGCAAAGCATGAAGGATTTAATTGCATAATTCAACAATGCACATGCAAAACGAAAGGCAATTTGATTTAGTCTTTCAGGTTTATTGTTTAACTTTTGATGGGAAATGAATTGTAGTTTTTAGTTGTATTTAGACTTTAGTTATATTAGCTAAAACAGAGGTTATTCATGCAGGATCACAGCACCACTCGCTTCTTCTTTGAAAGAAAAAAACAAAAATACAAAAATATCCCCTTGGGGAGTCATCTAAACTGGTCTTCCAGTCCTCCACCAGCACAGAAACAACCTGATTAGCCTCCTCATCATTGTGCCTGGAAGCAACCAGTCAGAAACACATTTCACTCAACAACAGAACAACACATTTAGAGATGTGACCCTGACCCCACCAGATGGGTCTCACCACCATACCTACACTTCAAGGATGATGCCCCCCACCAGTCTCAACTGATGGATTCCCACACAGCTAGAGGTCTGATACTGAGAAATGCACCATCACCAAAAACACAATATATCCATAGAAAACTACTTGAGCATATTATTTCAATGATATGTTGGTGAAGGCTAGAGGGGTAGAGGGGTTCATCAGAGTTGACATGAGGAACGACAGAAAATGGCAGAAGGATGAGAAAAGAAAGACAGGAGAGGAACATCTGACATGAGAAAGGGTACCCGGAAATCTAATCAAAGCAAAGACACTTCATTGAGGGCACATCAAGAGAAGACAGTCCAAATTGCTTTCATTCAGAAAATGCTGTGACAGATGATGCTTACAATGTCTAGAAGCCATGAAGTAGAAATGAAAGCACCACAGTGCATGTATAACAACTGATGGATATACACACAGCAAGGGGTCTGATATTGAGAAAGGGCAGTCTCCCATTGCCAATCATAATCTGTCTTGACAATTACAGAATACTTAAAAACAATTCCTAAAGCCTCAAGCCATCTACGCATACATTTTGAGACAACACCAAGTGTCAGTGCCAAATTGCTCCGTTAAACCCCAGCCGTAAAGTATAATTTAATAATAAATATATTTTTTACAGGAGCCATTATGGAAAATCATCAGTCAGGCCATGGCAATACCTTCAGAGAAAATCAATCCCGCCAGGAGATGTTTTTTTCTTTTTTTCTTTTCGTTTCACTCTCTTATGCTGATGTATTGGCTTGTCATCCCTCATGACACATTATACTTGGGAAGCTTTAATTTCTTTATTACAAAATGTAAATTAGCAGGTGAGGGGACGATCTTTAATTGTGAAGGTCCATTACGTGATGATATCAAGACACATCCGCTTGTCTGGTGTAGGTGTTGTAATGACAAAATTGAGGAAATGTGTAATAATCTAATTCACTACAACCTGTTAATTAAATTATTTGCCAGCGACTAACTTCATCCTTACAACAACACAAAAACCAAGACAAAACAACAACAACAACAACAACAACAACAACAACAACAGCAACAGCAACAACAACAACAACAACAACAACAACAACAGCAAACAAGCAAATCAAAATATTTTAAGAATGTCCTCAACAACAGGGCCCTGTAAAGTATCAGACACACAATGTGGAAACTGTTCCAAAATAGTGGATGAATCATTCCAATTTTCTATCCAACAGGCAGTTTATTCTGTGGTAGATTCACACCACTAAAAGTACTCTATTTTGTCAAAAACACATCTCTATCAAAAGCCCCCAAGTGGCTTCCCTTTGCCACAATGTTTGTGCCTTGAAAAACCACAGAAGCAAATGCACCTAATCGCACGAGTCCTCCCAGCTCTCAAAACAATGACAAGAGAACAAACAGCTATCACAACAACAGATATAACTATGTCAAACTAGAATGCTAATTAAAACGTAAGTAAATCATTGGTTAATGGGTTGTAATGTGAGATAATTACAGAAGTGTTGATGTTTCATGCCTAATTGGACGGCAGAACCGAGATAATTAGGAAAGTTTGATTACTTTATGCTAAACACATTAGCGGTGAGCAGGTGTTTTTAGAAGTGTCACTGGCAATAATACTTGTCCTTGTGTGTCCATTTTGTGATTTTGACTAGATGTTTTTGATGCAAATGCACTCAGAGGACAGGGTAGATGTGGAAGGAAGGAATATGGCAATTACATGTGGAATGGGATAAAGAATGATAATATTATGTGACTTTTATTTTTTGTTTTTTCCTGTATACTTTCTTTGGACTTTGGCCAGTAACAGGTCCTGTAGCCATGGCCGTAACTACCATTGAAGACACAGAGGTCATGTCCTCTGTCATTTTTTTCAGTAATGTAAAATGTATCTGATGCAAACCGATATATGATCATACAATGACAAATTCAGTCTATATATGCCACCCCCATTTATCCTCAAGGCAATGATTAATGAATTGGCAAAGGACACGCTCAACTTCTTGGAAAAACGAAAGTCTTTGTGTGCGAGATAAAAAGCGTCAACTTAAGGAAGAAAAATCCGCACTCACAAACTGCGTCTCATTATTTATTTATATTACCACCATGTCCAAAAAGCAAACGCGTTGTTAGCCGAAACGCGTTTGCTTTTTGGACATGGTGGTAATATAAATAAATAATGAGACGCAGTTTGTGAGTGCGGATTTTTCTTCCTTAAAGGAGAATTCCGGCCAGTTTGGATTAATATCCCATCTTGGGTGGACCGAGGGAAAGGGATGAAAGGCAAAACCGCGAGAAATTTTCATGCCTGTTGCGCAAAGTTGTTCAATTGCGCTGTTTTCGGTTAAAACCTGACCCTTCGGGCACGTAATTGACCTGTTTTAAAGCTCCTAGCGTGCATTAAAACCCATTTGAACGCTTTGGCCGTGGTGTGTGGGTCCATACAAGTCGATCCAGTGGTTCACATTTCCATTAGGTACCATAGGTACGATACAACAGGAGTTTTCGAAAGTGGCGCACCTACCTCTTTCAACTTCCGCCTTCCAACTACGTCCGCAAAATGGTTCGCCAAAGTGATACTTCATAGTAATCCATTTTATTTTTGTCCACCAAAGACGAGCCACAAGAAACATATTCACATGTTTTCATGCCCTGAGTTGTTATTGTCGCGCAGATTCACTTCTCTGACACTGAACGCAGTGTAGTGACGTCACGGTGTCACATGACTCCTGGAAGGAACGCCATTCGCTCTTCCAGTTATTATACATAAGCGAGAAAGAGAGGCGCTGTCGTAATATACTGTTTGATATTTTGAGATGAATCCTCCGTTGGGGTAGTTCAATTGAAGAGTTTGGTGGCCATGGTTATCTTTTTCGAACCAGAATATTTGTTACAGATAAAGAATTATTCCTTCCAGGAGTCATGTGACACCGTGACGTCACTACACTGCGTTCAGTGTCAGAGAAGTGAATCTGCGCGACAATAACAACTCAGGGCATGAAAACATGTGAATATGTTTCTTGTGGCTCGTCTTTGGTGGACAAAAATAAAATGGATTACTATGAAGTATCACTTTGGCGAACCATTTTGCGGACGTTGTTGGAAGGCGGAAGTTGAAAGAGGTAGGTGCGCCACTTTCGAAAACTCCTGTTGTATCGTACCTATGGTACCTAATGGAAATGTGAACCACTGGATCGACTTGTATGGACCCACACACCACGGCCAAAGCGTTCAAAAGGGTTTTAATGCACGCTAGGAGCTTTAAAACAGGTCAATTACGTGCCCGAAGGGTCAGGTTTTAACCGAAAACAGCGCAATTGAACAACTTTGCGCAGCAGGCATGAAAATTTCTCGCGGTTTTGCCTTTCATCCCTTTCCCTCGGTCCACCCAAGATGGGATATTAATCCAAACTGGCCGGAATTCTCCTTTAAAGTGATTAATGAAAACAAACTTAAGAGTTTGACTGAAGTGTTTGAAGCATTCTAAATGTACAGTATGCATGCAGCATTTGACCTCGGTATTTGAAAATGTCTGGTTAGTAACGGCCCTGCCTGTAGCTACTCTTAAATATTAATGTATGCCTTTTGTTTTTGTTTTTTTGTCTGTCTTTATTTTTATGTTCCTGTGGTGTTTTGTTTTCTTTTGATTTTAGTGATGTGTTTTTCTCATTTCTGTCCACATTATTTGTCTTCTAATAAAAAAAAAGAAAAAAGATGGCAATCTCTCAGTGGCTTACACGAGTACACCATCTAAAATGACCATACCATGCTGTGACAACATTCTAATTTTTTTTTTATACACACTTCAATCTATTCCTTATTTCCAAACAAAACGGCATTGTAGCCTATTGGTAGCAGGCATGAAGCAACACCTCACACAGAGTGCCATTTTCTTGAAACTGGTAAGTAACTCATTATTCGTTGTTGTACACTCTTTTCCCCATCAGTAGCACTATTGGATGGCACTGTTAAGCAGCCGCAGCCACAACCTCTTCAACTCTCCAAAATCAAAGCACAGTGAAAATCATCTTTCAAAAAAAGCAAAAACAAAAAAACCCTGCTTTTTTGGTTGTTGTTTGATGTTGTTGAATAGCAATGTGCACCTTATTACAAGGCTAGATGTTCTGCTACCCACATAGTTCAACTAAACATTCAAAAGACACAAGGACATGTGACGGCTTCAATAAATCAAAACAAAGGAAATTGATAGTTATAGTCATAAACTTAATGAGGGTTAACATGTAGTCAGTAAATGCAATTGAACACTGATGGATTGTAATTAATCTTGTAATATTAAATCACGATTAAACAGAAGACAATTTGTACAAACTGTTGTACGTAGTAGAGGTCATTCACCATATGTCAGATTTTCATCTTTTAGTTCTATCTCTGAGAGGGCAAGGCTACTTTGATAGATATGTGAGGACACACCTTAGACAGATACACACCATGTGACATGGACGGCTATACTTTTCTGCTTTGAACAGTGTACTGAATCTGATTGATGGGAGTTGGACAGGTAACAGGGCAGTAAGTTGACAAACAGTAAGTTGACAACCTGCCCAAGTTGATGTCACTCAAAACACATGACGCAAGAATGTGGTCACTCAGTACAAGCAGGAAGGCATTGATATTGCCAAATAAAATAAAGAAAATACATACAATAAATACAAATACATAAATAAAATGCATACAATAAAATAAATCCAGTAAACCCTTCAAAAAGCCAACTGGTTTCCAACTGACTTACCAACATACTGTAGCCAGTATGCATGTGAATAAAACCAACAAATGAAATAATAACAAAAATCAAAATGGCTTTGTCCAGCTATTACTTGTCCAGCTATGGCAAATACAACATGAAAGAGACTGTACTGTATACTACACCATACATCATTACTGTCACAAGATGCAAAAGGCAGAACAGAATTAAAAAAAAATGTTGCACACAGAGAACTGGAAAAGATGTTTGAACAACACAAATATACAAGTGGAAGGGGAAAATAATTTTAAAAATTAGATTAAAAAATTTTAAACTAATGGAATGTCATGCCATTGACAGACAGATTGAAATAAAACAAGTGAAATAGGGACTCTTTGACCCAAATACTTTTAATTGGTCTTCTGGAAAGGATCAGTTGTGATCCCAAAGGCCTTGGCGTCGATGTGCCTAGCCATGCAAGTGATTAGAATTTCACTCCCATTATGTTAGGAAATAAAACAGGAGCTGTTCTTTGACTCGAGTCTCTACAAACTATGTGAGCACCATTTGGATGGGTGACTCTCTAAAGTTTTCTTATTATTAGTACTGAGAGGGGGGGGGGCAGTCCAACGAATAACACACATAATGTGTCTCAGTGACTAAACAGTGATCTTGCAAAGAAGTAGTTTTAAAACATTGGAAACTTGCTATTCAGCGTCCATACAAAACAATAGCACCAACTGGAAGGAATTAATTGACAACTGCACATTGATTAAGTAAATGCATCAGTAGTCAGTGGTTTTCTATATTGCAGCCAACATTATTTTCCTAGTGCAGTCCATGTGTCAAATTTATCAATCCACACAGACATACTCAGTTTAATGGGAGCAGTATATTCAAGTTCTTAGTTTTCTTTTGTTTGAAACGTGTACATTTTACACGTTACACTGTTACACTGTTACACTGTTACACTGTAAAAAAATGTATCCTTTACCTGACATGTTTTGACAGTGTAACTTTCGTCTTCATCCGAGGCTCACACGGATGTTGGTCTGTAAAGTGCTTTGTAATCAGATGAATTTACATATATAGTATGTTTTTTAAACATAGGCCTACTGTATCTTATTCATATTCAGTTCTCATCCGGTCAGACGTGTACAGGTATATTGTCTTCAACAACTGAACAACTGACATGCCTCTACCAGTTAGGAACTATATGACACTGTGGTATTTCAAAACACTTCTTCCGGAAGGAGGACTAAGAAATGTTGAAATATGTTGACAAAAATGAAGCAAAAGTGATCATAATAATTTGCATTCTTATTGCCTATAATCCTATAATCCCTTTAAAAGCAGGCATAATCCAAATTGTAGTTCAATGCATGAGTGGGAGAAGTGTCCACAGTGTCTTCTGTATTTTAAGACTGTAATTTTACACCATGCTTGTGGGTATGAATTTGTTTATTATTTATTTGTTTGTAATTAATTTGTTTATTATTACTGCATAACATCCATCTTATTTTGCCTACATTAGACATTGTGCTTGTTATGATCCATCATCATCACCATCACCATCACCATCATCATCATCATCATCATCATCATCATCATCATCATCATCATCATTCCTGAGCAGAGCTGTCAGAAAATTCAGCACTCTGATTGCGACACACCTGACGTTGCCTGAAAAAGTTTGCCTCTGGGAAAGTGTTGAAACTAAAGTAGTGTAACAACATGCATCACGTAATAAAGGTGGTACGTATGCAGAGGCCCTCCAAATCTCTTCAGTGACAGGGCAGTGGTGTCCTCATTAATATGTCGGCCTGGATACTACTACCGGATACAGAGCACTGGAGACCCTCTGTAGCTCTGCTGTAACTGTTGAAAGTCGGAATATAGCAGACAAGCTTATGTTCTCCAGCTCCTCTCACTGCCGGATGGAGTGAAGCAGTGGTGTAGTCTACTTTTTTGAAGTGGGTATACTGTATATTTAAGCATTTTTTGAAGTGGGTATACTGTATACATTTGTGTTATTCAAAACAATGGATCAATCAATTTTAAGTGGGTGTACTGAAATCCCTGAAATTTAGAAGTGGGTATACTCCGTATACCCGCGTTCTACGTAGACTACACCACTGGTGTACACATTTGGCCATGCCACTCTGATAAACAACCTGGGAAAGACAGCCCTTCCAATTATCCGATTAAGTACTGGCACGTACGCCTTTATGTCTGTTTTTTTGTAACCTCCCTTTTTGTCTTTTGTTCTAAGATTATGCTACGCACAGATCTTTGGTGAAAACAGTTTGTGGAATAGGCCTACGCATCTACACAATGCACGGCACACATTGAAAGAAAGCCCAAAAGGATTTGTATTTATTGTTATCAAGCCATGCCTTTTTCATTTTTTGCTATTGCAAGAGAATCCCCATAGGAGGCCGTGTGTCTACTGAGTTGGCTGTGTAACCGGTGTTGTTGTTGCTAACCTATTTTTACATAATGATGCTCGGAGTGCTTCTCTAAACAGGCCGATGGGACTATTCCTGGGAGTAGATGGCTTTCTGCAATATACTTTTGCTTCTTCTTTCTCTAAAGTAGTTTGTACGGTAGTTGTGCTCTAGAGCCAGTGTTATTGTAGACTTCATGGTGACAAAGGCTATTATAATTCAGGATTTTCGAATATCTTGGCAGTGTATTTGTGCCATGGGAGTTCAAAGCTTAAATGTTTTGCTACTACATGGTGAACACAGTGGGTGTACAGTAAGGGCTCTGAATTAACACCAGACAAGCGGCCAAATGCTGGTGAAATTACAGTTTGGCTGGTTGAAAAAAACAACTTACTAGCCTCTGTTACCCATTAGTGAGTGTGTACTTTGTTAGTAAGATTAACAACTACAAACCATTTTGGCTGGTGACAAAAAAGTTAATTTAGAGCTCTGTGTACAGTGTTGCATGAAGTTCTTTTCAAAGTGAAGAGTACACATGAGAGTGAATTGGCCAAAGACTCCTCCATTTACTCCTCCATTTTACATTCCCTAATTAGAATTTCGGATGTCTCAATCAATTCAGTTCAGCAATGGTCTGTTGTATTACTGCTGTTGCTGTTGTATCAAATACAACACACACATGCACACGCACAGGCACATAAGCACTCACACACACACACACACACACACACACACACACACACACACACACACACACACACACACACACACACACACACACACACACACACACACACACACACACACACACACACACAGACACACACACACCCACACACACACACCCACACACACGCTAACCCACACGTACCCGTGCGTATACAACACACACATGCGCAGGCACATAGGCACGCACGCACGCACACACACACACACACACACACACACACACACACACACACACACACACACACACACACACACACACACACACACACACACACACACACACACACACGCACACACACACACAGACACACCCACACACACGCTAACACACACGTACACGTGCGTATTCACACGTACATGTGTGTATACACACACACACACACACACACACACACACACACACACACACACACACACACACACACACACACACACACACACACACACACACACACACACACACACACACACACACACACACACACACACACACAATTGACAAAAGCATCATCACATTCCAGATACAAGTGACATCCTTGCGCACGATCATACAACAAGAGAACAAAACATTCAATAAGGAATTGCTAGCCTGGTAAGCATGTCTAAATCGTGAAAATATTAGTCTGAAATCATGCAGTTCAAATAATTTATTGTTGCATAGCATTAGGTCAGCTGACGCCCCTGGTAATATTTACCTATTTTTCCTTACCTGTACTGACGTCACATCAGTCAGGTTATTTGATGTATTTTTAACGTAAAGATGAACACTGCTTCTGCTCACCCTGATGAATGATATGGTCATCTGTATTCAAATTTCAGAAACTTTTGCCAAACATTGCAACTCCACATGCAATGTGTCAGACGTATAAAGAGACAAACTTCAGTGATTATTACCACAGACTGACTGATATGTGGATGAAAAAAATACAACTGCAAGTTTAGAAGATTGGAAACGACATGAGGTGGCGGTTGGAAATAGCTGGGCGACGCCACAACTCCAACAGAAAGACAGTAGGGGAATGAAGAGATAAAAGGATGGTGAGACAAGGGAAAAAAATGCCCACAGGCAAAATCCAGAATTGTTTCTTTTGACTTTTTGTTTTTTTCCATCCCTTGCCTGCTTCCTTCCTGGACAGTCCGATAATTGCTTTTCATGGCGGGGAGGGAGGAGATGCGTTCTGCCGGCCTGCAGACAGTGGAGGTTAGCCAAGTCCTCACAGCGAGGTAGCAACAGCCTCGGTAGGTGGATGGGATGGGGAAGGGGGGAGACAGGGGTGCTCTAACAGGGGTGGTTCTCCTCCAGGGGTGGTCCGGGGACCCCTGGGAGTCTGTGATCCTTTGCCAGCGGAGTCCGTAAGAAACTTGGTTTTAGTGTAGAGTACAGGAAAATGTTAAAATTGGGTGGGAAATACACAGTAGACCCAAATTAAATTTTCATAACCTGTTCCTACATAGCGCCCACTTTTGGCTGTTTCAGACATTTTAAAATGCCTCTTTCTGATTTGGGGTGTAATTATGAGGGGGGGGGGGGCGTCTTTGCAAAATGTTTTACTTCTTTATTGCTCTCAGGGAAGGGAAGGATTATGGGACAGGGACGGATTACTATTCATGGGCCCCTGGGTCAGACAACAAGAAAGGTCCCCCTCCATGACATCACAAGGTTCCAAAAGAGTTGGTTTTTTTTGAAGGTTTGACGCCCCTCACCACCCCCCCACCCCCCGAAAAAAATCATAAATACAATAGTTATAAATGCAATTTCAACACTATATCAGACACAATATGAGAACTCAAATATAGACCAATAATGAAGTGGGATTTTTTTGTATCATGGAGGCTTGGCCTCCAGACCCCCCTTGGCTCTTGATCTTCTGAGTCTGAGCCGGTAGGTCTGGCCATCCAGTAATACATTTTTTTTGGAGAACCCCAGCTCTGGAGTGGAGGGAGGGGGGACCATGAAAGGAAGTTTTGCGCCAACCTGAACCACAGATTCTGTGCACACAAACAGGCAGAGGAAAGGGGGTGAAAAGAGAAGAATAGCACCAAAAAAAGGAGGAGGAGGAAGAGGAGACGGTCTTATTTATAACAAGCTGACCTGGGATCAGAAATCCCAGTGGACTCCAGGGTTACCATGTCTGGATGAGGACCACAGAGAGCATAGGTAGGTCTCGTCTAGGCTCAACAACAACCGTCATGCGCGCGCGCGCACACACACATGCACACACATGCGCGTGCCGCATGCGCACACACACACACACCAGCGTGTGTTCGCACACACACACACACACACAAAATCACAGACACACACAGACACACACACACGCACAAACACACACGCACGCACACACACACACACACACACAAAATCACAGACACACACAGACACAGACACGCACAAACACACACGCACGCACACAGCGTAAGCACGCACACACACGCACAAACACACACACAAACACACACACACTTGCATGCACACACATGCATGCACACAAAAACACACACACACACACGCATGCAAAAACATACACACGCACACGCACACACACACACACCAAATATATAGTGCAGGACACTTGAACTGAACGCAGGTGGGGGGATGTTAGTGCTTCTTCAAGTGACGCTTCATATTTGTTTTGCAGAAATCTCTTCAGATGTGTATCGATCCGCAGGTGCACCATGAAAGGCCAAATGGAGGGGGAATCGATTCAGCACAGTAGATTTGGATAATGTATTCTGCTCCCCACAGTCTCCACTAGGAACAACAATAAATGGAGACACTTAACAATAATTGCCATGTTGGCACAAACTACATTTTCTTTCCCCAATTTTTGCAAATGACCTTGGTGTAACTGTCTGCAGGCACACAAAACCTAGCAGAGGGAATAGAGCAAAAACTCAGACTGTTTTGAGCCCCCCAAAAAGGCCCTGTAGGTTTCGGAAACTAAATAAACATGTGTTTTTCCCAGCTCCCTCCCCTGCAGCTTGCATGAGGTATTTCTCTGTCTTGAAAGACTAATGGTCGATCCGACATTATGGCTCAGCTGAGTCCGAACAGCAGGTCATTAAACTCTGCCCTGTGCAACAGCGAAACTTTTCAATTTTGACTTTCAAAACATGGAAATGCTATATCAATTTCACATGCCTCCTGCATTATCGTGACTCCTGTTATGACAACGCAACTCTAATCAGTTTGAGCAGGGGCAGGAGATGCTGGGAAGAGAAAATACTTCGGTCAGCTCTACAGCAGTGACAGCTCTGAACAAAAATTCAGTCATTTTTTGGCACAATGTCGATATGTGATGTTCAGTTTTTGTGACAACCATGAGGGACTGCTACAGCCAATATTATGACATACTTTTAAGTTTTTAGGTTTATTTCCCTTGAGGCCAAATGAAAGGGAAAAAAAGCTAAACAAATCAACTGAATTAGACAGCTTTCTAATTTCCTGAGCATTACTTTTGAACGAGTTTCTCAATAATGCCAGACATGGTGGCAAAAAAAAAAAAAACGAAAAAAAAAAAAAAACACTGGAACTTGGATGCAATGCATTTTGTACTGTTGTTTCATTTCGCTATGTATACATGGATGTGTCTGTTATTTCAAAAAGCCCCTGAGGCGGGTCATTTTCTGGCCCAGACAGTGACAAGCCTTGACTTGTGACAAATCTGCATCCGTAATCACCACAAGCTGGGTCAGCTCACTGCTCACTGCTCACTGCTTGCACTGAGATTCCAGTCCTGAAAGCAAGGACGCTGAGAGCTTTTGGCCGGGCCCAGGACAATGCCATCTGAAAGGGCCCCTCCAGCCCCATAGATACAATGCAATGAGGACCCAATTCTGGGCCCCTCTCTCCCTGTCCTAACTGTCCCCTTTGTCCCCCCCCTTGTCGGCACCCCTGCCAGAAAGCATGCATGGTGAGTGAGTGGGGCCAGACACGAGTTCAAACAAGGCAATGATCAAGCCGAATGAATTATTCACTGGAACTGATGTGGGTTCTTATGGCCGGATGAGGATGAGGCGAGTCTCGTGTCTCACGTCCAGCAGTCTGACATATTTCCCCAACATAAACAAAACGTGGCCTCAACGGGCCCCTGGCCTGCGGCCACCCATTTCTTTTTTCCTTAGTCTTGTTTAATTTTAATCATGGACCTGGTTGTAAATGTGTTGCTGCATTAGCCTGCTCGCCGTTCACACTGTCGCAGAGCATATTCTTCCAGGATGAGTTGGCTAGTTAGGGAAATGGAATGGAAATCACCTGAGCTTAGCTGACTCATAGCTTGATTATCATCGACTTTCAAATCTCTTTGAGACTTGGTCTGACCAAGAGCATAACAATTAGCATTTCCCAAACGGCATGGGTGACCTGCCTCCCTTGGTTTGCTAATGGTTGTTTGCTTCCCGATGAAGTGGGAGAAGTTCCCGATTTTTCGGGAGCTCAGAAAGTACTTGCATTGCTCTGGATCTGACTTGTAGCAACACTGAAGGTGTTGCGTCACTAGGAGGGCACAGCCTGGCAAGCCAATTCAGTCCCTCAGCACTTTCCATGCAGATTAGACGAGACTCCCCTGTGTATGTAGAAAAGGGGCTGTGTGGGGACATCCAGGGGTGCCGCCAGAAATGTTGGGCCCCATGGACCCCATGAGAGATTCAAATTTTCAGCTCCCTTCAGGGCCCTTAGAATCTGTAACACCTTTACCCCCCTAAAGGCACACATGAGGACGTCACTGGGTGCCTGAATGCTGTGGAGTAAGTAACTCAAGGTGAGCGCAGGCAGCCTCATTCATATGCACACTTCCACCGCCTGCCAATGAATATGCTTCCTCTAACGATCTGCAGCATTGTGTTTGCAGTTGCCGCGTCCCGTTAATGGCATCCTTCATTGTAGTCAGGGTCATTTTTCCAAAAAGTTGACACCTGAAGGCAAATCATGTTAATTTTCGGCATACAACTGATTAAGGGGTATTCAAGGGTGCTGAATCCAAATCTGCCGTATGCCGGACGCAAAAATGTACCGAAATGCCTCAAACGGGCAAAATCCAATATGGCCGCCACCACCGTGTTAAAATCCTGCAATCACTTTTCTTTTGGACTAAATAAGGTATGACATTGAAAATAGTACTTATTTTCTATGTTTTCATACATGGGGAACCCAATTATGTCATCAGATGTAAGCTCAGATTGGAGGAAAATACTTATGTCATTGGCTGGCAGCCATTTTAAAAGCATAGAGCCTCATATTGTCAGCGATTTTTAACATTTTTACTAATCTTTCAAGATTCACAGAAAAATGCTCTTTGTCTCTGTGAACACAAATACTACAGAAAACTACACTGAACTGTCTACTTTCACCTGAAAAAAGAAGTTTGTGTCTACCTTTTTCCATTCTTTAGTTATGGGCAGTAGAACATGGGATGACACCACAAAAAAACACTGATTTTTGACCCCAAAATACTGCACTTCTCTCTGTCCATATTTTTGCTTTAAGGACATATTGTCTTTGATAGTGTTCATGTTTGATGTGCAACATTTTCTGGGGCTTTGAAGGGTGCTTAATGCCAATATGATGTATAAATAAATGTATATTCCCATAGTACATCAAAATGAAGGAATCCAATATGGCCGCCGTCACCAGTCTACAGTGTATGTTTCTTTGATTACACAAGGTAAACTCTTAAGTACATTATGTAGCATTAGGTTTTCATACAGGGAGAATTAATTTCCATACTCAGATTTAAGATAGATATCAAAGGAAATTATTTCAGTGTAGTCTGAATTCATGATTGCAACAGGAACATAGGGTGACAACAACAAAAAACCAATATTTTTTGACCCCAAAATACTGCACTTGTCTCAACCCACATTTGTGCTTTAAGGACAAAGTGTCTTTGATAGTGTTCATGTTTGATATGCAGCATTTTCAGGGGTTTTGAAGGGTGCTTAATTCAAATATTCAAATATGCTGTCCTCTTTAATAGGCCTAAATCAAAATGAATTAATCGAATATGGACGCCATCACCAGACAAGGTGGACTCTTAATTACATTGTAGCTATAGGTTGTCATACATGGAGAATTCATCTCCATAGTCAGATTAAAGATTAGAATCAAAGGACATGATTTCATAGGTTGAATTCATGTTTACAAGTGACAGTTGACTTTCATGTCAATAAGCTGTTCTTTTGAATGAAAATGTTTTCTCTACTTCCACTTTTATTGTAATGCTTATTATAACATGATGCAATATGTCCACCTCAATCCACCTCTTCCATTATGAGACAAATTTACACACATAAGTCTGAATGTGCCTAAATATAATATGTATATCTACATTTTGTGCATTAGGAATTCATTGTTTGCCGATTTTTTTGCGGTGCTTACATTATATCTTTGAATGGTGGAAAGGTGAAACGTGGATCAAAACAGTTTATGTTATTGTGAGGAATTTACTTGATATATGTTAACTCATTCCCAACCATTAGGCCTATCAACCTCCTCCTCTCCAGTGATTTGGCAGGACACACAATATCATGCACTGCATGGCACTTTGACTGCAAATGCAACAAAAGCAAAGTATGACGTTTTGCGATGATCAGTCCTATCTAATTCAGATGTCACATGGTTACATAAAATGCCCCACATTATCAAATCTCTATATTGAGTCAGGCCCACATACCCCTTCCTATCCTCCTGCCAGTCACAGAAGTGGGATGGGTGGTATTGAACAGGGCTTTAGTCCCACTGGTCCTGTATCTGCCACTTATACATGGGTTCTCATTGTTTATCAACACAATGTTATGAAGAGGGGCAAGACACTGGCAGCCAACCATGTGAGCTATTTTTTTTTTGACAGACAGCGGTTTCCAACAATCAGAGGCTGAGTTGTGCGCGGCTAGGTTCGCAGTCAGGTTATAAACAAAATTTAGAACCCATGTATTCTCAAGGCACACAAAGACATCACAACTTGTGCTTGCCTCATCCAACACTGCATCTGCAAGAAGTGGCATGGAGTACATGGAGTCAAGCAGTTGCTGCAATTCAGCAACTCAAGGAGGGGTGATTAGGAATAGGTTAACTTAGTACACCAAGTAAACAATTTTGGTTAGAGTAGAGGAGGGTGACTGTATGTGCATACTGTATACAGTATATCACGAAAGTGAATACACCCCTCACAGTTTTGCAGATTTTTGAGTATATCTTTTCTTAGGAAAGCATTACAGAAATGTAACTTTGACACAATGATTAGTGACCTTTTAACAGCATATCCATAGGATTGGATTCAAATCTCACACCAATCTATTTAAGCCAGATGCAGACTCAAAATTTAAAAGTTCAATGCAAAGAAAGGTTGAAACGCACACTGATGACCTCCCTTGTCATCCCTTTTCATTTTGTTTCATTTCGAGACGATTCGAGCCAACATAGCCCCTTCTCTACCGGATTTTAATCTGGGGTGTACTCACTTTTGTGAGTACATGTTCAAACATTAATGGCTGTATTTTGTTTTTTTCTGAGTGAACAAGAAATTTAAGCGGTTAAATATGTTGTTAAAAGGTCACTAATCATTGTGTCAAAGTTACATTTCTGTAATGCTTTCCTAAGAAAAGATATACTCAAAAATCTGCAAAACTGTGAGGGGTGTATTCACTTTCGTGATATACTGTATATTTGGTATATAGGCCTATAAACTGGTATGTGGAGTCAAGTCTCTTGGCGGAAATACGTAGGATGGTGCGCAAGGTTAATAGAAATGGGCACCCTCCTGTCTTTCTCACAGCACATGAACACAATATTCAAAAAAGGACATTCCAAGTCAGCAAGGACATTCTGATTTTTGATACCTCCTCCTCGTATAACTTAACCCATTATGTCCTGGAAACACATATAGGTTTTTCAGGATCTTGATATTTTAGCTGTTTTATTAACTATGTGGGTATGTTAGAGCTGAATGAACACATTACAATGCAAGGGGAGGGTATTGGCTTTTAAATGTAACTCATTTCATGTTTGTATGTGCTTCAGAGGCTGAGACATTGCGGATTTAATAGGAAGAGGGCACCCTTTCCCAAAAAGGGCGTAGGACAAAATGGGTTAATTAGCAGTCCATTTTGAGTATTGTGTTCATGTGCTGTGAGAAAGACAGGGAAGTGCCCATTTCTGTGCCTAGGCACCTTAAAACTACCACTTGCTCTTCTGCCTGCCATTGGCTCTCTCTCTCCAGCTGAGCACCGTTATTGATACACTGCAGATGCACATTCCAGTATATTTTAACTAGGCCAATTTAAAGTCTATACTTGCACAATTCTACCAACAGAAGATAACAGACAGACTCTCTTTTCCTCCTGCTCCCCTGTTCAGCAGGGCTGGATCCCCACATGGCTGCATGCTGAGCCCCCATCTAAAGTCTATCCATCCATGACTGCAGCATGGCCAGCAAAAGGGACTGAAGGTGGCAGCCTGGTGTACAGAGACAGAGACAAATTTCTCTAGCTCTGAATGAAAAGAAAACCAAAGAGATCATTGCTGCCTTCAGGAGGCACACCTATAGCAAGAATAGACCTAACCCTCTCTGAACTTCCCACTGTCACAGAGCTAAAACATTGGTATTAGTATCTACTAGTACTAGTATCATTGGCACTACAGATGTATCATCAAAGTAAGGACCAAAGACTAAAACCACATTTCACACACATGGACTGTCTGATTACAATCTCTTGTTCCCCTGATCTCCTTCCATCCTCCGGTTGTTGTGAAATAATTGATACAGTGCAATGTGTTGAGCTGAATTCTTGCCGTACTACAGAACAAAGGCCAGCCTTGTAATTAATGGTTATAATTGTCACAGAGTGGCCATCTCAGCTGAAATATGTACATTAAGCAAGACAATCTATGCAATAACTTTGGATGACTGATGTGCAATACCAGCCTGAGTATGTCCTTTGTGTAGATATTCACACACACACACACACACACACACACACACACACACACACACACACACACACACACACACACACACACACACACACACACACACACACACACACACACACACACACACACACACACACACACACACACACACTGCCACTCCCTTATCTGTACACTCTATTCTATTCTATTCTATTCTATTCTATTCTATTCTATTCTATTCTATTCTATTCTATTCTATTCTATTCTATTCTATTCCTAGGCCTAGATATACAGTGATCTGAGCACAGCAATTAAACCGGCAAACATGAAGTAATTCCCATTGTACAAAGGATAATATTTGAAAATATTCGATTTCAGACTCTTGTGGTCATTTGAAGAGTTCAGATGTAAAAGCCCCTAACTCCATTTCTGAAGACCTGCACTTCTATATTTTTAGAGAACCCCGTTGTTGGTTTGGTTTACATTCATGTACTTGATAATACATATTAATAGTTATATTACATAAATAAAATAAAAAAATATGCAATTTTGATAGCTTTGTATTAAATAAAAATGAATTAAGATTATTTTCTGAAATGGCACTTAGGGGGGTTTGCATCTGAACTCTTCATTTGTTTTTTATGGGTGAAGAGGTGTGGAAACATTGTGTGGTGGTTTGAGGTGGGAACATTTTTCATGGTATAATGCATTAAAAGTGTAATTGAAATAGGGAGAGATTTAAATACAAATGGTCAATTTATGGAAAAGATAATCTCCTGTTGCAAACATGAATTCAGTCTACACTGAAATAATTTCCTTTGATATCTATCTTAAATCTGAGTATGGAAATTAATTTTCCTTGTATGAAAACCTGATGCTACATAATGTAGGCCTACTTAAGAGTTTACCTTGTGTAATCAAAGAAATGTACACTGTAGACTGGTGACGGCGGCCATATTGGATTCCTTCATTTTGATGTACTATGGGAATTAAAGGCATTAAGCACCCTTCAAACCCCCTGAAAATGTTGTATATCAAACATGAACACGATCAAAGACAATATGTCCTTAAAGCAAAAATATGGGCAGTGAGAAGTGCAGTATTTTGGGGTCAAAAATCTGTGCTTTTTTGTGGCGTCATCCCATGTTCTACTGCCCACAACTAAAGAATGGAAAAAGGTAGACACAAACTTCTTTTTGCAGGTGAAAGTAGACAGTTCAGTGCAGTTTTCTGTAGTATTTGTGTTCACAGAAACAAAGAGCATTTTTTTCTGTGGATCTTGAAAGATTAGTAAGAATGTTAAAAATCGTTGACAATATGAGGCTCTTTGCTTTTAAAATGGCTGCCAGCCAATGACATAAGCATTTTCCTCCAATCTGAGCTTAAATCTGATGACATAATGGCTTTCCCCATGTCTGAAAACATAAAAAATAAGTGCTATTTTCAAATTCATACCTTATTTAGTCCAAAAGAAAAGTGATTGCAGGATTTTAACACGGTGGCGGCGGCCATATTGGATTTTGCCCGTTTTGAGGCATTTCGGTACATTTTTGCGTCCGGCATACGGCAGATTTGGATTCAGCACCCTTGAATACCCCTAAATCAGTTGTATGCCGAAAATTAACATGATTTGCCTTCAGGACCTTAAATAAGCACCTTTTCAGAAATCATGCCTAGACTATTGGTAGTTACAGTGCAGTGTCCTGTTACGCATTTCTGATTGCTGGGTTATGTTGTTTACCCATGTACGTACTATCTAGGTCAATCATAAAGGAAATTAACAGAGAGAGGAAGAACCCAAGAACTCCATTTAGGGGATAAAAAAAAAAACATTGGGAACGTGTAATTGTGTTGTCACAGCTGAATGAGATTCATTCCTGCCGATGTCATTACAGGACAATTATTCAAGGTGTTAAATCTATTCTCTTCTCTTCTCTTCTCATTTACCTTGCCTCTCCCATTTCCCCCCACAGACACTGATCTAGTGCTCAACAGAAAACCGCCCTGTTGAGCAGAACAACACCCGGTAACATAACTCTCCTACGCCTAATCAGGGGAAAGACAGACAAAGAACATCCCTCATCTCCACCCTCCTTTCCCCTCTCTCAAAAAGATTTTTTTTTTGGTCTTTTACGACTTTATTGATGATAGGACAGCGTGAGAGGTGGACATGAAGTGAATGGGGAGAGAGACAGGGAGAGGTTGGCAAATGACCCCGTCCAGGAATCGAACCCTGGTCGGCCGCAAGGCAGACGAGTGCCCTACCGGTTGGCCACGGCACGGCCTTCACTCCTCTCTTTCATTCTAGATCGTCGATCAATAGCCATAGGGGAGCTCAGCTGATACTTTTGTCCAATTGTTCTATTTACTGCTGAGGGCCAATGGGCCAATGTAAAGCAGTGGGAAGGTCACTTGAGAGAAGGATTGAGTCATGAGTGTCTTTGAAGAAACTCTGACAGTTGGGGACGAATAAGTAATTGACACATAAATAAGTAATTGACACATGGTGTTCATGAAAGAGAGAGAGAGGGAAAACAGCTACCAGCTTCAGGCCTGGATTCATCTCACGATGCATTGATGTTCATGGTAGTGAAATGGCATTTGTATAGCATCTGGTGAA
The DNA here is from genome assembly GCF_034702125.1 of Engraulis encrasicolus. Lineage (NCBI taxonomy): Eukaryota > Metazoa > Chordata > Actinopteri > Clupeiformes > Engraulidae > Engraulis > Engraulis encrasicolus. The sequence goes on along the minus strand of NC_085864.1, from coordinate 27,426,023 downwards.
GAATGCAGGTTGCATTTAGACCAAGTTCTCTGACAGGTCAAAGGTTGCGCATTCTATGACCCCTATCCTCTCGTATCCTCAGGTTTGACTGCTAATATTCAAATCTAAATTTCGCAAATACTTTCAGCTTTACACAAATACTAAAGTTTTAGGTCTGTTTAGCCTTCGAGGGATTTCTGTTCATTAAATTGAGAGTTGAATCAATGTAATCCCTGGTGAAATATCTAAAACAGTGCTTGTTACGAGATGGTAGTGATTAGGTCTCGCTTGCCCTAAATACTTACTTCTTGTGCACAAGGGGACAGCATTTTCCACCCTCTTATTGATGTGCCCAAATTAAATCCCATCCAGTAAGTACACAGAAAAGGGTCTATTCACCGACCTGCCTGTTCTGGACTGTATTTTTGCCAAACACCAAGGCATCAAGCAAGCTTTTACTCTATGGAGGTGGACAGCTTTTAGCATTCCTGGAAGAGGCACTGTAATGACTTGCTTTGATACATCAACATCACATCAGCGTCCCTGAGTGTGGCTGATGGCTGTATGGCATCCAGGCACACGGGGCTGGACTGGTCATCTGGCATAGCGGGCATTTCCCGGTGGGCCCTGCATCCTCGTGGGCCCGTATTATCAGTGTAGTAGCCATTTTGCACACTTTTGGTTTCATGACACCTGCTGGCCGAATTTGGAATAGCGTTTGGAATTATGTGGCATTTGGTGGCCTTAATTGAGCCAGCTGCCCCTGATTGACACATTGGTGCACCTGTACTGTTAATTAGTCAGTGTGTGCGTGTAGATAGAAGGTGCTCAGAACTTTGAATGCATGTGGAACTGTGGATTTGGAAATAGAATTGGAAGACGCCAGCAGGCATAAAGGTTTTAATTATTTTCTTTATTGATGGTAATTTATGTTTGGACTTATGGACTTATTATTTCAGTAACTTTATTTTCGCGACAACCATTTATGGAAAACCGATAACCTTTGTTCAATGAAATAAACCATCAACTAGTCAATTAAGACCCCCTCAAGGCGTCCTTGGAAGTGACTAATAAGTAGACACTACAATCAGAAATGTAACAAAAAATGAAGTGGGCCCTTTGAGCCAAAAGTGCCCGGATGGGCCTTATTTCTCCCCCAGACCAGCCTTGCAGGCACAGGACTCAAAAATGTCCTAATGGAGTGCTGTCACACATGGGATGGTGGGGTGTTATTGACACTAATGTTTTGAGGCAAGGCAAGGGGCTTGTTGGAGGAAGCCAAGTGATTATAAGTGCGGCTAGTAAATGGAAATGACAGTTGGTAACTGAGAGTACAAGGCTTTTTTGAGAACTTCAATGTACACATTGTTTAACAGAGTTTTTGAGTTTTGCTCTTCTTAATGTTGTGCAGTTTGGCTAAATGTGTTCCAATAGTTACACAGTACATTTTGCATAGTTTTAATTCAACACTTGAATAGTACCAACACTATGAGTGCTAAGAAGCTATGGAGTTAATCAACACCCCATTTAGCACTTCACAACGGGACATTCCATCCTGCCATGGTATAAGAAGGAACTAATCGTCTGTGTTAAATGTGTTTGCACACATACAGTACACACAACCTATCAACCCTGGCAAATGTCCTTGATTACGCAAAGCTGAGGCATGACATAACCTGACATTAATGTAAAGAGTCACTGCATCAAGCCAGGACTAATGGCTAAGGTACTCACACTGAGTGAAGTCATTTGATGTGATGGAGAAGAATTTCATGGAGGAGCATGTTGTGTTAAAAGCTTTGCAATGTTGCCTATATGTTCCAGCATATACACAAGAAAAAACACAGTGTCAATTCAGCTCCTAGAGAGTACTTTGAGCAAATTAACTCTGGAAGATGCTAAATTGACTCTCTAAGTGTTGAACGGACACTGTATTGTTTTTAGGCCTACAGAAAGCCATTCTCAGTCCAAAACCAGTTAAGTGAGTCTGGAAGAGGTCAATTCCTCCCCAATAATATCAGAGTCTGTTAATAAACAATGTATCACAAGGTAAGGCAATTTGTTTTCTGTATTAGACTTCTGCTTTTTTTCGCACACCTCAGCTGGCAGGTGCGTCGGAGATGGCACCATGGGTTACTCAGCAATAGTTCAAAGAAACTCCAGCACACTGACCATTTCGCTGTTCTGTCTTTAATAAACAAGGTTTCGATACTAGACCTTCATCAGGAGATGTCTAGTACCGAAACGTCGTTTATTAAAGAAACAACAGCGAAATGGTCAGTGTGCGGGAGTTTCTTTGAACTATTGTTTTCTGTATTAGAACATATCAGTGATTACTCATTGACCTCCTTGAAACCTTTAAGGCCAAACCTTTGAAACCTCTAAGTATGACACCTATATGCAATTGCTTTCCACCCATGTAGCAAGCATTTATGATCTCCTTTGAAATGTGAATTTGACATCAGTAGAGAAAACACACTATCTTCTTATACAGTACAGGGGTGCATCTCTCAAAGGCCAAGTAGCGGTGTGGACTCAGGAAAGTAGCCACACTACTTTGGGCTTACTGTGGGAATGGTAAGGTTTCGAGAAATGCACGTATTTCGCCTTGAAGTAAGTAGATACGTTTGAAGTACATCTGTAGAAAGATGCTAACGTTCCAGAAACGTACCCCAGTATAGCAAGCAAGCATGCAATGTCCTTCAAATTATGAGCTTGGGTAGACATCAGTAAATCATATTGTCTAAAATACTTTGGTTGCATACCGTAGTTCAGTGGTTCTCAACCTTTTTTGAACAAATGCCCCCCTTAGTATTAAAAAATAAAATTGACGAATGCCTCCTAATGGCAACTAAGCACGTTACCTCTCAGCTGTATCCTTCTCAACGCCCCCCTAGAGCTCCCCAATGCCTCCTGGGGGGCTGTACCGCCCCTGTTGAGAAACACTACCGTAGTTGAACTGTGCTGTCTTGTCTATTCTAACTTTACAGTCTATTCTCACTTTACAGGGCTCCAGATTATCTCAGATCTAACAAAGGTGAGTGAAGGTCAGTGAAGCTCATGTGAGATCACATCTTCGGTCTGGTGATGTTCCTGATTCATGGCTCCTACGCATGCTTCCCTCCGGCCCCTCTCCTCTCGTCCAAACTTATTACAGCAATTTGTAGGTCAGAAGATGAAGTGCGGTTTTGGAAAGGACAAATATCTTAGCCAAGCATCACTCTTGAGTCTTGCCACCCCGATCTGACCCGTGGATCACTGTGAATGGAATGACTCACACAGACGCGGGAAGCGGAGCATGAACTGAGAATTTGGACACACCTAATTGACGCTGCCATTGCCATCAAACATAATAGCTGTAACAATCCCTGGCATTAGAGAGGCAATTCCTTGACACGGTGACCCCAAAGAGTATGGCTTGAGAAAGGCCGTGCACAAATTACCAGCACTGCCATGACAACAGCCATAACAAAACACACACTTCCATTACCAGTGTGATCAAACTGCGCCGCCAGCTTGAAATACGTGTCTCTCTGTCAGGTAGGTCCATTGAATAACACAGCGATCACTAACCGGCATGGTAGGCTACTATGACAACAAGACCAGAATGTGTACGCATTTTGCTGATGGATATGCATGCAGCGGACTGGTTAACAAACTGCTTTGTTTAGCCTGAGCTGTCATTTTTACTTAGAGGTGCACTGTGTAATGTGTTTAGTAGTTTATTTGCAGAACTCATGCTTACTGTTGACAAACGTGACAGTTTTCACAAATCCTTACCACCACCATCAAATTCTAAAGATTCTTTATGCGTTGGAAAATTGCACTTCCCATTCATGGGGAATAAGGAGGAAAAGGAATGGGGTGTTGAAAAGTTCTACGACTGACAGTATGCCATATTTAAAAAAAATCCTTACAGTTAATCCTATATCCACAACAGTACATGCTATATCTGTTGGGTTTAATTAAACGTCAGAAATTCTTAACCAGTTTTTGCATTCTATTGAGAGCATGCAAAAAATGGTTTAGTCTGTTTTATTTTTTACAGTATGTTTATTTATCATTCACACCACATGCCGCATAGATATATAGGCCCATCTTCTAAATGGAACTAATCTATGGTCCAGTGGTTCCCCAAATTTACCATTAGGGCTTGATATGGCGTATTTATCATCAGCCGTCTCTTCAGAGATTGATTAGGATAATGGACAACATCCCAGGGTACGCAGCAAGATAAGGAATGAGGGGAGCAAGACTCCTAAATGAGGATCATTAATTCAGATTTTGAGAATCCCAAAAACAAGTCAGAGCGGGGATGAGTTGATATGAGCCATGCAACTCTTTGGAATCACGTTAAGAGATGAATATGGATAATGTCTATCACCATCATTAACCACTGGAAGTTTATGGGAAGTTTTGTTGCTGATGAATACATTAAAATGTTGAAGTGTGCGTGTTCTCTAACTTGTTTCACCACTTTGCTCTACAGTGTTTAGCTTAGAACAGTGTTTCTCAACTGGAACAGTCTTGGGACCCACCATTTTCCACTCTCATTCGGTCGCGACCCAATTTTTTTAGCGATACTCGAATGACTGGTTGCACGCTACTATCGCGCATAAACATTCTGATTTTATCAATGACGATGACACACGTTCAATCGCCTATCAAAATAAAAGTTGTAAATTGTTGCTGGAAAAGTTGGATGATTTTTTTTTTTTAAATTTAGCGAATCAATGAATTACGATTTATTTATTTTTTACACCACGGCTCTGCGACCCACCCATGACCCCTCCGCGACCCACCAGTTGAGAAACAGTGGCTTAGAAGACATGCAGACGATATACATAATTTTTTTTGCATATTTAAGTCCTTAGTTGCAGACATTAGTGATGTATTCTGTGGAATCACCCATGTTACTTCAATCTCAGACTATGCAAATGTTGACATTTTTAGAGCTCTGTGCTTAGACAGCTCCATACATGCTGGTAGTCACCCGAGATTAAGGATTCATCCCTTTAGGATTACGTCTGGAAAATGTGACTGCTGATGTATGAAGGCTCTTTCTAAAAAACAAAGGAGTTTCACCATTTACATCCTTGAAAAACAAAACGTTCATCGGGATTTGGGTTAGAGTTGACAGCAACAACGAAAATCAGATCAGATGGCATTTGTTCTGGTTTTCAATTCTCTCTCTATCTCTCTCTCTCTCTCTCTCTCTCTCTCTCTCTCTCTCTCTCTCTCTCTCTCTCTCTCTCTCTCTCTCTCCCTCTCTCTATCTGGGGCTCAAACACACACGCACATGCACGCGCACACACACACACACACACACTGTGACATTGTCATTTTGCTCATGAGCCACATTTTACATACAGTGCCATGAGAAAGTTTGGGCACCCTTTTGGAAAATCATTACATCTGTTTATTTCTCGTTGAACTTTTAAAGTAGCAACTTCATTTTAACACATATTAAACTGTAGGGAAAGAGACACATTTCAGCAGTGGAAGAATTTTCATAGGTGTAATAGAAAGAATTTTATGTGGATTTAAACAAAAATATGCGTGTGCATAAATATGGGCACCCCAAATAAGGTATACCATTAATATGAATTAGAGCTCACCTTTGCAGCACAAACTGGTTTTAATGACTTTGGAATCCCTTAAGTCACCAAGACAGACATGATTGGTCATTAAAATGTTATTTATCATACGTAATAGCAGACGAGGCTTGTCCTAAGTTCTGTCTTAGAGAGTGAAATATGGTGGGCTCTGAACAAACTGTAGTTTGTTGAAAAATAGTTAAAAGGGCATGGCTAAAGGATGGTAATAATGGTAACAGGCACACTACAGAACACCTCCACAGAATTACAAGACCATAGCTGCTGATAGTGCAGACTTAGACATGGGTCCTTCCACGTATAGTTTTCACAAGGCAAAAGCTCATTGGATAGGTGATGCATAAAAAGGCTGTCCTGCGTATCCATCAGAAATAAGTTGTTAAACTTGTGCAGAAAGCTTATCTGGACAAGCTAAAAGCATTTTGGGAAATCATAGTGTGGTCAGATGAGACTGAGCTAGAGTTATGTGACCTTAACAATGGGAGGTGTACATGGCAAACAATGCACCCATAAATTCTATGACCTCTGGTCTAAAACACACCCTACTATAGGTCTGTGTGGAAAGTATACACACTGTAAAACCTATTACAGTTAAGGGCCCCATTAATTCTTTTCAAATAGCATATTTTTCAAAAGAATGTTCAAGTGTCAGTCACAAAATTAGAGCTGAGCAGAGTTTGGATTTTCCAGCAGGACAGTATTTGCACTGCACTGATCAAAATTCAACAATGAGTTAATGCAAAACAACAAGTACAATGTCTTGAAATGGTCATACCAATCTTGAGATATCACCATCATTGAAAAAGAATGAATTTATTTGAAACAGGATGTCTAAAGAAGACAGATGAGTAACCTGACTGAATTAGAGGGGTTCTGGATAGAATAATTACTACTATTCAGTAGCACCATGCAGTCGGAACTTGTCTTCTTGTATAGCAAGTATCCAAAGGCCATTAGATCAGCAAAGGTGAGCTCTACTTCATATTAATGGTATACCTTCTTTGGGGTGCCCATATTTATGCACTCGCATAATTTTGTTTAAACCCACATAAAATTATTTCTATAACACCTATGAAAATTCTTCCACTGCTGAAATGTTTCTCTTTCCCTACAGTTTAACATATGTTAAAAGGAAGTTGCTACTTTAAAAGCTCAACGAGAAATAAACCGATGTAATGATTTTCCAAAAGGGTGCCCAAACTTTCTCATGGCACTGTATGTAATATAGCCTCTCTAATGGTATTGTAATGACGGTCTTATGGCGATGGTCTTTATGATGATAATAATGACCACACAGCTATGACCATTGGGCTGATGTGCAGGGTTAAGGCTATATACTTGTACTCCTGATGGCCACAGGTGGTAGGGAGCAGTGTGTACTGCCCTACAATCTAAGAACGCAGTATCTCTGAAAACGGCAAACTGAGAAAAAAGGCTTCAAAGTTTCCCATATGGCGTGACAACTGTGTTGTCGGTAAATTGGTGGTGACACTTCCTGGTAATGCTTGTTTAGGATAGAAATTTAATGCACACAAAAAAAACAAAAAAACAACATTTATGTGTCTTTTTGCCACAAAAAAACAGAGTTACTGCGTTCTTGGCTGGTATTACTGCCACAAAATGGAGTTACTGCAGGA